>NC_056743.1:276076344-276181344 GCF_019279795.1 Protopterus annectens
CTCACAGGTAGAATGTAGAAAACCAAAATAGGGGAAGTTACCTCCACAAAGAGACCAGTCACAAGTGGAATCCCCCCTAGTTCTGTTCTGGGACCGTTCATGTTTGGAATGTAACTCAATGATGTAAAGGTTAATGCCAGTGGGCTCTGGCTGACTAAGTTTGCAGATGACTGCAAGCTAGAAGCAGTCAGTGAATCCGTAAATGACTTCACTGTCCTGCAGAAAGGTCTTTCTCAAATAAATAACTGGTGCCAAAGTCATGGACAGACTAAACTAAATGGCAAATAATGCATTATTGTATCCTTTGGGAAGTAGTCTACTCCAGGGGAGCTACCTCATTGACAATACACCCTTAAGAGTTGACATGGTTTGAGATTTGGGTACTTTCCATGAAAAGTGAGCTTTCGGCCAGCATGTGTTCATTGTCATAAGAAAATCTTTGTAAACAGAGATTGTGTCTAGATCTAGGGATTTCATTGCCCCCTCTTTTGCCCCTTTGCATCAACCAGTGTGGCTAGGTGGGATAAAAATAGCACTAAATTTGTCTGCTAGTATAATAGCTGTATCCTGGGAATAAGTCTGTGAGATATTATGGGTGAGCTCAATGCATTATTGAACATTACTCTATAATTTCCTTGACACATCTGAAGAAATCCAAGTAGACACAGCCAGCAGTAGTGGGAGCATACACTTTAATAAAACATAAAAAACACAGTTTATAATAAAAGTATGAGTGGTTTCACACTGCTACTTTGTGCTTCATCAGATCTAAAATGACATGAAACAAGCTCAATATATATATACAGCTTCAGTCATATTAATTAAAATATTTCAACCAATCAACATTTCAGACCCATCAAGTCTTAGTGTGGGTCTAAAAGGGAAGTTTTCTTTTAATTCTTTGTGACTATGTGACTATGAGCTGCCAATCTAAGAATTCATTTAATTTCAAGGTATTCAGTATGAGTCGTAACATTACCCTCTCTACCAGTGTCACAAAGTTTCTCAATAACCGTAAGTTTTAAAGCTGTGTGTGGCACCCTCATTTACAACATGTTTTGCCAAAGCATTCTTTATATCTCGCTCATTAATACTGTACAAATGCTCTCTAATGTGGTTTCTAAAACACCTGTTGGTCTTCCCACCATAACATTTAAAAGCTTGGCAGACAGCAAGATATACAAGATTCTGAATGCTACAATTCGCAAACCGCTCAAATTCAATTTCCCATTCACTGGGTGTATAAAGAAACCATCAGTATTAATATAACTACATATATTACAGCCATTACAAGGGTTTGTCCCTACTTTCTTCTGCACAGACCTACTAACATCTATCCTTAAATTCAAGGATTTATAGCAAAGCATTTTCCTCAAAGAAGGATCATTCTTAAAAACAAAACATGGCTCACTATCGAGTATACCCCTACACTTAACATCAGACATCAAGCTACGTCAATGATACTTGATGTTACATATAGGACCCACATCACAAGAGCAGGTCAAATGCATTCTCAGTTTGTTACTACAATCATTCCTATCACTAACATGATCTCTCTGTTTGTGACATCAGGTCTAGCTCTATCCAACCTGCATGCTACTGCATCACTTTGTACTTGACAAATATCTAAGTCAGTATATCCTCTCCATCTAAACTCTCATCTGCCAAAGTATCAAATGCATAATACAGTGCTTACTGCCATCTTTTTTATGAGGTTGTGCATTCCTAAAAAAATGACCTTTCATAGCCTTATTCTTGACTATCTTAGGATGCATACTCCTAGCATGCAGTTTTCTGCTAACCTGGCAGGGTTTCTTAAAAAACTAGAGTAATCAGATTGATCACATAAAAACCTATTTTATTTGGAATGACTGTAAATAGGGATATCACATCCATAGTGACTAACAAAAAAATCCTTATGAAAACCAGCAGGCCATTCAGCTAATCTGTCTAGAAAATGCTTAGTATCCCTGATGGTACTTACACTGTGCACTATGGGACGAAGCTGTCTGTTTTTCCCCAAAGGTAGAAAGAGGTTCTGTCACACATCCTCTCCCAGATACAATCAGTCGCATAGGTGGATTGACAAGACTCTTGTGTACCGTCTGGAGTTCTTAAGTCACAGGATTGAGGGGGTACTGAACTGAGAAAAAATCAAGCGTTTATCAGTAACACGTTCCATCAGGAAATCAATCATACACATAATTATTGAATTTAACAACTAACCTATTAATATCTATTCTAGTGCACTTAGGGTATGTGGTCGAATCATTCAACATATCTATCATACTTGAAACGTAGTCATTTGTGTTCATTACCATGATCCCTCCCCCTTTGACTGCAGGATGAATATAGAGATCATCTCATGCAACCAGTTGATTTAAGGTGTCATATTGCATTCTATTCAAACTGAACTATGTACATACAAGTTCACTTTTAAAATATTCATATATATATATATATATCATCACACATTCTATTAAAAGCCTCAGCCATTAGCATATTAACTAGTAGAAACTAACTTGGTTTCCTCAGACGAGTATTGGATGCATCATTTTGACCAAACCTTAACCTCAAAAAATATTACGAACAAATAACTTAAGATCTAACAAAACATTATGTAAATTTACCCTCTTAATCAGAACAAATGGTAACCCCAAGTTCAGTACCTCATGTTCCAGGTCCATTAGTTCAACTGAGAAAATATCTGAAGAAATACTTCGTGTCCTTTAGGCTGCTACAGATACCAAAGTTCATCCTCTGCTTTAAATTTTATAATAGTGCTTTTAAGTTCCTTGCTGATATGTTTCATCGCAGTCTTAACATGGTGGGATGGGAATTTCTTACAACTTTAAAATATTTTCCTTCTTTTGTAATACAGTTACACATTTTATCAATACATGAATTTAACCAGCGAGGCTTATTCCCCAATTAAGTTATATTTAGGGCGGACAGATACAGACATTTTTTAATTTCTTCAAATGTTTTGGGTTTCTAGTACTATGATATTAAATGAGTCCATTCTTGTGTCAGAATGAGATTTAATGCTCATGAGGTTAGTAGTACGTCAGTCAGTGATGTTTGCTAAATGCTGCCTAGAACTGCCTTTTCTGCAGTTCATATGAGGTTACACATACGATTGCAAATTCTTCATCCTGTTGCACCGACTGCTATTGGAACTGTCTGGATATCTTATTTCCTCAATGCTCTTGTTTCTGTGTGTAAATCCTGGGGCTCTGATTTTATGTCCCTCAGTATGCAAGACACTATAATCGCTGGGTGTAGCGGTTTCAGTGATTAATGCTACTTTTGTCTTTTTCCTGAATTGCTGTGCTGGGTTTCTTGAATTGTAAGGTGGTGGGTGATCCCATGTGATATGAACTGCATCACTGTCTGTAATGCTTTGTAGTTCATGCTTCCAATGCTTCTCAGCTACTTCTTTATTGTAGTATTGGAACAATCCTGTAGTGCAACAGTTCTGCCACATGATTGTGCCTCTCACTATACAGACCCAAAGCCATAAGTGGCTGCAATAAGTAACAAGTTGTGCGACTGCTTCCAGTTCTGTTTGAGGGTCTGAATTTGCTTGTTTCTCACACCTTTTCTGTAGACATAAACCAATGTGAGTAGCCCCCACTATATTGTGCTTCCATTATTAGCCTTTCTTGTTTTGGTTTAAGTTCATATTACCTTAGCAACATGTACTTGCTCTAGAAGTTCTACATACTTGCCATTGTATATGTGGACTTTCCAATTTTCTTTTCTTCAATTCCTTTTCTTTACAGTCTTTCTTTTGTTTCTTGTAATTTTCTGTTGCTGTCTGATTAATCTGTACTTTTGGTTTGATTTCCATTCCTGCTGTGTTCTGAAATGCTTCTGTAAAGTAAGTAAAGGTGTCATCTCAAGACTACTACTATTCAATGTTTAGAACTTTACTAAGTTTGGATCTGATGAGGTCAGCAAATGTGTATAATCTTACAACTCTGGGTCTATACATGCAATCATTTCGAATACTTCCTTCATAGCGAGAGATGTACAGTCTTGGCAAACATGTTTTTTGTATATCATTTGATAAGCATAAAGCATTTTCCTTTTATTGTTCAATTGATCCAGTGTTGTTTGCAGCCAGTCAGTCACACCAAAGCTGCAAGTTACAACAAAAAGATCATACTGATTTATAGCTTAGACTTCAATCCTAGTTGTCAAAGCAGTTCTTAGTATTAGCTTTAGTCTTTTGAAGTCTTCCTTACTGAGATTTGATCTCATTTATTCATGTTTTATTGCCATCATTTCAAGTATTCCAAAATATGTATACCTTCTTGCTCATGTGCCTTTATATCCCGTTTCTGTCCCAGGTTGATATTTTCTTGGTGCTGCAGCTTTCCTTGCATACACATTGCATTTCCACATTTTTCAAGACCAAATGTCATTCTTATATCAGCTGAAAAAGTTTTAACCATTTGTGGTTGTGCTTGCAGATTTTTATTTCCTGAACTATACAATTTTAAATCCTCCACAAAAAAGTCTTTGAAGATGATTAGTTTCTAGGAATTAAGCTGTCACCATAGCCTAATTAAGTAAGCAGTTTAATTAGTTCAGGATAAGATGGAATAGCAGTGACAGAGTCACTATGGAATATCCTTTCATGAATTTTTATCCCTGGAATAATAATTTGTCCTTTTTCATAGCTAAGCTGCACAGTAGTTTGCCACTGTTTTGTGGTCAGTACAGTGTAACTGAACAATATAGGATATATTTGTAAAGCATTCACTTATCCATGAATGCGGTATGTTGTTGAATGCTTTTTATAGTATGTGTCATACTTAGATTTTCCCCTTCCTGCAGCTCTCTGTTATAGCTTAACAATATATATTTTTTTTTCCATAAAGCTTTCTTTTACTACCGTTTTGTTCTATTGCCATAATTGAATTTATCTAGATGGCTATAAACTCTGCATCATTTCCAGTATGTGATTTGTATACTGTTGGAAGGGAAGTTATTGGTATGTAGTTCTTAGTTTCTCTCTTAAGGAGGGTCATCTTTATCCTGTTGTTAACCAGTGTGATGTTTGTTGGGATGTGATTTTTCTCAAGGCTAAATCTTTGTATAGTAATAATTTTAGCCAGAAGTTAGGTACTGCTTCTGGGCACAGGGATTTTCATTTAAGAGCTTCAGTTTTTGTTACTTCATCCCATTTCATAACCTCTATATCAGAGCTTCTTGTGGTTTATTTTAAGTCTTCTATTCATTTGACATCTTTGTCATGCTCAGCAATGTCTTAATAAATATTTATCTAAAATGTACTTCTTTTTTGGTTTTCTATAAAACCTTTTTGGGTCACTGATTAATTTTTTTGTACTTTTTCTTCTATATCAACTGCATACCTTTTAAGTTTTTCTTTCTGCTTATGCCAATATTTTTAGTTCAGTACTGGAAATGCGGTGGTGGTGCTGCGGTAGCGTTGTCGCCTCACAGTTAGACGTTGCCCGTTCAATTCTCAGAGTGTCTTCTGTGTGGCGACATGTGTGAATGGGTGTTCCTTCATTGAAGGTTGTGCGGTAGGCCTGGCAAGCCAACATGTAAACATCTACTGCCAATCATTAGCGGACCGGAGTTCCGCTGTGTCGACCCCTAACTGGGAAAAGCCGAAAGACACAAACAAACTGGAAATAGCATATGATAATCCTGGACAATTTTAATACTGTGTGCTGCTTTTAGCTCATTTATCCTTTATGTTCAGTCCCCTTTTTTGTTTTCTTTTAATAGTGTTACTTCTTGTCTTAGTTGAGCTATAGTTTTCACTGTTTGATGCTTCTATGGTGACATTCTACTGATTTTATTCCTTTCCTCTGTTACTGTATGTTTTTGTGGTGACACCATCTGTTATTAGATCAGCTGCATAGTATTATATCCTTTTTTTTTCTGTTCTATCACATGCCCAGTTAGACACTCAGCTGAGCCTTTGAGGTTCCTCCACAAGTCTTGCCCATTAAGCCCCTTGCAGTTTAGAACTTTTTCTTGTCCTGTAGCCATACCTGTTCCTTCTAGTCCGCTCCCTGTTACTGACCACAGTACTTCACTTCGCATCATGAATGGACAATTTTCCCACCATTTCTCCAGCCAGTCTGATCAACATGGGCATCCTGAGGCAATGTAGTAATTGCCTCATGTACACTGACAACCCACTTCTCCTAATTCACTCAAATTCAGTATGTGAGAGATGCATCTGTATTAAGAATATAGGCTATCTCTCTGACAAATCAGTATATCCAGTATTAACCAGATTGTCAGCTCACACACTTAACCTCTTGTACCATCCATGCATACAACATCTAAACCCACATA
The DNA here is from genome assembly GCF_019279795.1 of Protopterus annectens. NCBI lineage: Eukaryota > Metazoa > Chordata > Ceratodontiformes > Protopteridae > Protopterus > Protopterus annectens. Next base: position 276,082,690 of record NC_056743.1, read on the forward strand.
CGCAGAGATTCTCACTAGAAGCCTACCTAAAGATCGGAGACCTCCCAGACATACACACACTTCATTAAATACATTCCCAGCAAATCAAGATACACATACAAACACACACACCAGTGTCTCACCGAACATGCCCCTAAGGCAAAACACAGAATCAAATGCTTTAGTCATAAATGACTCCATTGAGAGAGACACATGTCCCACTCACCAGGTTGGATAAGGAAAAGTCACTGTCAGCTGTCTGTCAGGTGCCACAATCTTCCACATCACACATACACTCAAGTCTCTCAACAACTGGCACTGTTATGACTGTCATAGTCCATGTTGGTGTGAACCACTTGAGATATACCTCACTAGACTATTTGACAAGAGACAAGACTAAGCTCTCTGTGTCCCAGGTGGGTATGTCCCTAGCCTTAAGCAACAGTCTACCTTCGCTCAAGATGATGCCTGAATGCAGACAAAAAATGATTGACTTCAACAATTGGCTTAGATTTTGGTGTCATTGTAAGGGGATCCAGTACCTGTCAGCCTGGGATGATATGGGTGATGGACCATGATGTTTTGCTAGAGATGGCCTCTGCCTGTCACTTCTGGGCTTTTGGCTACTGACTAAAGCTCTTTCCTCACCCATAATGCCTTTTCAGGTTATGTCACAAAAACAAAGTTCACAACATAAATATATCATCAAAAAACAACCTTAAGGTTATGCTGTTAAATGCAAGAAGTCTAAACCTGAAACTGCACTCACTGGAAGCACTCCTCACCTTGGAAGATGCAGATATCTGTGCAGTCACAGAGACCTGGTTCAAGGCCGCAGAGACCACTCCAGCTATACCGGGATGTAATGCCTTCCACAAATTCAGACCACAAAATGCATGAAAACTAGAGGAGGAGTATCAGTATTCATCCAAGATAAATACACCTCCAGATTGGTTAAACAGAATGATTCCCTAGAGTTACTCCGTGTGCAAATAACTGGAAGAAAAATGCCTCTCCACGTTATCGCTAGCTATAGATCCCCCAAAATACAACCAAACACCCTAGTTATGGGTGACTTTAACTACCTGTCCATAGGTTGGGTAAATTATATGTGTACAAACACACTCACCCAAAGGTTCTTGGACTTTAACTCAAATACCTTGGAGCAGATAGTTTGCAGTTGGAGCAGATAGTTGGCATCCCACAAAGGGCCCAAATGTTCTAGACTTGATGCTCACCAACATGGTAGAATGGTGCACCACCACAAGTGTCATCCCTCCCTGGTGAAGTCTGATCATAAATCGGTCTTTTTGTTTCAAATTAATGATCATATCAACCCCCCCCCCCTAAGAAACTAGGCTAAAAAACATCTCCAAAGCCAACTACAGCCTCTTATGAGAAGGCATTAATAGCTTCAAAGCTCCTGTCCCCAGTGACAGCAAGGACACCTATATTGGGATATACACCAATGCATTGTATAAACATCCATTTAATTGTATTCACTCAACCATTCTTGATAGGACCAAAGTAAGATCCTCAAGAAAAAACAAGTCTCTGGTAAACATCTGCCATAAACAAGTTATATATAATAAGATGAAGAAATTGCTGTCTAAGAGCAAGAAGGAACAATCTAGAAACTGGAAGCACACCCTTCTCAGCTTGAACAAGCAAATAAGACATTTTGTAAAGTCCTCTAAAGCTAACTACGAATCTAGATTAGCATCCATAGCTAAGGGTAACCACAAGGCATTCTTTAGCTACATCTGAAACCTTAAAGGAAAAGCCCAGATTTGCACTGAATCCATACTGAATGGTACCACATATACATACTGAACTACTGGAAATAGCCAACCTGCTATCAGACAGGTTCAGTGAAAACTTCTCCCCCCTATTCCTACCACATATACCCCAAAGCATTTCTTACACCTTTTCTCCACCTAGTGTATCTAAAGAGCAGCTCTTAACCACTCTTTCCAAGGCAAAAGACGCAGCCTCTATGAGACCTGATAACATCTCAGGCTGTCTTCTCAATGGTTTAAAACAGGAGTTAGCAACACCATCTGGTACTCTTTTTCAACCACAGCCTAAGTACGGATTTTTGTCCCTAGTGAATGGAAAACGGCTACGATCATCCCCTTGCACGAGAGGGGGGGGCATCCACCGACCCTAGAAACTGTAGACCCATTAGCTTAACCAGCTTTATCTACACGGCCATAGAGAGAATCATTGTGGACCTTAACAAGGATATAGGAGACCTTCAAACACTTGACCCTGACTCAATTTGGTTTTGTTAAATTGAGATCCTGCCTTTTGAACCTGGTGGACTTCTTTGAGACTGTCACCAAAGCCCTGAACAAAGCCAAATCTGTGCATATTGCCTACCTAGACTTGGCCAAGGCCTTTGACAATCCCCTATTCAGGCATCATTGAAAAACACGCCTGGCTGTGGGTCAACCCATATACTGTCAGATGGGTTGCAAACTGGCTTACTGACAAACACATGGAGTCAAAATAGGGGAATCCACCTCCACTGGCAGACCTGTTACCAGTTGTGTTCCACAGGGATTGGTGCTGGGGCCCCCTGTTGTTTGGAATCTACTTCTCAGAAATATAGGCAAAAACAAAAGGTCTGTGGCTGACAGTTTGCTAATCACTGCAAACTGGCAGCAGTCACCGAGTCCCCAAATGTCAACATTCTACAAGAAGGGCTTTGCAAACCAATGATTAGTGCCAAAGTCATGGTCTTAAACTCAATGCAAAGAAATGCATTATCATCTCATATTAATAACATCCTAAGCTCTAAATCAGTGGTGAGAGACTTGGGCACACAGGTTGATAGCAACCTTACTTTTGATCACCATGTCTCCACAGTGGTAAGGAAGGCTTTCTGCATTGTTTATCTCATAAGCAAGGCCATAGCTTCCAGAACAAAAGCTTATAACCTTCCTGTACTCTTCCTTCATCAGGCCGATAGAGTACAGTGCTCCCTTTTGGTATGTACCTAATCAGGTACCTACAGCAACTGGAGAGACCTCAAAGGCTCCTCACAAAGAAAATTCAGGGCCTTCAGCACGTCTTATGTGGGCAGATTGAAATCACTTTCTCTATACTCTGTATCATATAGACTACTCAGAGGTAACCTCTGCCTTGCATACAGTGCAAATTCTGATCCTGCCTTAATGGAAATGCTGCACATTCGTTGGTCAAATTGTATACGATTCTCTCACTCTAGGGATCTTAACCTAGCATGTGACATCAACAGGTCTTGCTAGAAAGAGATTGTCTGTCCTCTGGAATAAACTTGATGTGATGAAAACCAAGGCCAATGATAAAGTTGCAGTTAGAAGTCCAACAATAGCAGCAAGACAAACTGAAACAACGTAAACATTTATTGGTAAAACAAAGCTTTCAGGTATAACAACCCTTCCTCAGTGCAAGATAAAAACTGAATTAGTTACAATCCTTAAATATCATCCAGAACCAATAATTCAATTAACCACAGCCAATAAAATCATCATATTTTTTAAAACTTTAAAGTGAACAAAATCTGCTCATTTAATCATTTCAAACATAACATTCTGTCCTTAAGTATTGGTTTTAAGGTATTTAACTTAATACCAGGAAACGCATCTGCCTGCAACAATGTGATCCATTCATATTCTTTTAGCTCTAATTTATTTAAGTCACCACCTCTAATTGACTATAATAAGTTTATCAGCAATACCCAAGTGGGGCATTGTCATATGCCTTGGCCAGGTCAAGATAGGCAGTGTAAACCATTTTCTCCTCATCCATTGCTTTGGTGCCTTCTCAGAGAAGTCCATTGGCTGAGTAGGCATGACCTGCCTAAACAACATCATATTGGGTTGGGTCCAGTGTTTGGAGGTTTCCCTTGTCATTATTGATGATTTCCCTGATAGTTCTTTCCATGACTTTGCATATGAGGCTAGTGAGATTTTTGGGCCTTTAGTTTCCATGGTCTGTAGATGGCCCACCTTTGTGCAGAGTGATGACTGCTGCTGTTCTCCATTCATGAGGCATGAAGCCTGTCTGGAAGGTACAATTAAGTAGCAGTTCCAGAAGCCCTGATAGGTCATGTTGCCTGCTATTTAGAAGGCATCCTAGAAGATTGTGTGGGCCCTTTGATGCAGTGTTCTTGACCTATTCCCTAGTGATAGCCGGGAGAGTTTTATAGATGGTATTTCTTGAGAGAAGGTTGAAGGGGAGAGAGAGGTAAAGTTAGAGATGAATTTGTTCACCAGTAGGTTTGCTATATCTTCTTGCTCAGTATAATTTGCGCTAATAAAATTTGTTTTAATAAAATAAGTTTGCTCTGAAAAATCCCAGTTTGTGTTACAGGCTGATTCATTTCACTAGTAAAAACTGCATAGTGTGCTCTCCATCTAAACTTGTAACCTTGGATGTTCTTCGTATTTCACTGTTGCAGTCATCACATTTGAGTTAACCCTGCCAGGGTAGCCCTTGGCCGGCCCGAATACCAGAGGCATAGTATTTCTGCATCGGTTGCTGTTGCTTCAGGACTGACTTCAGGTTATCAGTAGTATAAAGTAAGGCAGCCGACACCATTACATCAGTCTTTCTTGCCACGGAGCCCAAAGCAGAAGCAGTTCGCATGATTGCCGGTTGGTCGCTACCTGAGTTTCGTCTTCTGAATTGAAGCTGAAGTCTTCTAAAGCCAAGTACCCCATTGGGGATCCTTTTTTCTTGCACTAACTGATGTCAGAAAAAGTTAACAATTGTCTCGCCTGTGGAAAGCAAATACCACACAGAGACTTTCATTCTTAAAGCATTACTTGCTTAGGCCCAGACCACGACGTCCCCCGCTGTCGCCTTTGTGCTTTGTTGAACACCAGAACTATACGTTGTCAGGCCCTTATTGTAGCTAGATATTTTCGCTTATAGTCCTCGAATTCCAATATGGCTAAGGTAAGCCATCCGACAGCAGATCTTCTGAAAAAAACGTAAGGATAAAGAGAGCGCACAAGTCCAAACCTACCGAAGGCACTTCCGTTAAGCTAGTCGTCAGTTCTCCGGTCCTCCGTGAGGAGCTTTCTTAGTCCCTGATGCCTGCTTCTGTGGATTCGCAGGCCGCTACCAAGACCCTTATGGAGTCTGGTATGCCGCAAAACTCTTCTTTGACTAAGGATCCTGTGGTTGTCTCTCCCTTGGATGGGTCCGGAGCCACTGAGCAGGCACCGGCTTCCTAGGAAGTACTTCGCACTACCGATTCTCGACACAAACCGACTTCTTTCATGTGTACTGTTCTTTCGAAAACTACTGAGTTTCTAAGGCCCATGGTACTAACCACACCCAAGAAACCGATGACCCAATCTCAGGCACCTGCTTCCTTGCCTCAGTGTCAAATACATAAAATGGCGGAAGACCTTATCATGCTCATCAGGGGAAGCCAAGCTACCCCTTCCAAAAAAAGAGATCTGTCTCCAGTAGTTTTGACTGGACAGGAGTCTGATGACTCTGATGCATCTGAATATGAAGACATGCAACCCCTCTCTGCTTATGAGGATTCTGATGCAGAGGACTCCATTCCTTCAGCCCCCCGCCCGAGGACTTTTCCTTTGGGGAAACCCTTCATACCTTAAGGGAGCATTTCCAAAGGAGCATTTCCAATGGGAATGTCAGGACTACCCTTAGTCTAAAAAGAGACTCTGGGAATTCTTAGATCTTCCACAGCATAGACCCCTGGCCATTCCCCCAGTCCTGGATGTTTTCCTGGAATCCAGTTTGACTCCTGACACCCTCCATCCTGCACCCAGAAAACCTGACTGGTATTAGAGTTTGTGACACACAAATTTCTTTTTAAAAATCCTACTGCTTACCCTGAGGTAATTTCTCAAGGGCCTAAAGGAATTAAAGCAACCTCTGCTAAGAATCCCACCCCCTCAGATAGGGATTCCCGACTAGACACTGCACTAGACAGATGGGGTAAAAATGTATACACCTCTGCTACTCTTGCTGTTAGAGCACTAAATTGCCAGTTCCATATGCTAAACTTTCAGCAACATACCATGGAGCTTCTCAAATAAAAAGTGTCTTCCTTTCTGGCTTGTGCAGAATCTAGAGAGTTACAAGAGTTAATGCATTCTGCAAGTTAAGTAACTAAACACACCTTGCACTGTGGTTTTCTGCCGTAGAAGTTTCTTGCAGGGCAGCAGTCGCCGGTTCTGTCCTTAGAAGGCATGCATGGCTTAAGAAACAGCCATTGCCAGACCATGTTAAATCTAAATTGTTGGATGCACCCTTGCACAAAGACAACTTATTTGGCACTAAGGCAGAGGTCTTAAAAAAGATTGAAGGAAAAGCATTCCCTAACCACTGATCAATCTGTCAACCTCAGTAAACAGGTTCTAGATGTTATACATGAGGCCAGATGCCTTAGCACTAGAAGGTCTTATGCTGACAAATGGAAAAGGTTCTGCACCTGGATTCAGGCTAAGGGAGCTGATACGGCACAGCCCTCCCTCTCATCCTGGATTACTTAGCTGACCTGCTACACAGTGGTCTCTCTTTTTCCTCTATTAAAATTCATGCCTCTGCTATCTCTGCTCATTTTCCCACTGAGCAGCCCCTTTTCTCACACCCTCTGATCAAACAATTTCTAAGAGGGGCTAGCAACTTGAGGCCACCCAGAAGAGCACCTACCCCAGCTTGGGACCTTAACTTTGTGTTGTAAAAGCTCACCCTGCCCCCCTTTGAACCATCATCTTCAGCAGAGTTAAAATTTCTCTCCTGGAAGACAGCTTTCCTTCTGGCCATCACTTCAGCCAGAAGGGTCTCCGAGCTACAAGCACTCATGGCTGTGGAGCCCTTCATCATCTTCCAGGCTGACAGGGTTTCCCTCAGGACTAACCCATTCTTCATGCCCATAGTGGTGTCCAGTGTGGCTCTCAACCAATGCATTCATTTTTCCACCTTTTTCCCTAACCCACAGAACAAGGGGGAAAGGATCCTGCACTCGATGTGCACAGACAACACAGATTCTATCTAGATAGGACTAAATCCTTCAGAAAATCTGATCAATTGCTGGCTAGCTTTGCTGCAGGGGCAGAAGGCAAAGCCATCTCCAAACAAACCATTTCCAAATGGATAGCACACTGCATCCATTTATGTTACAAGCAACAAGGAAAGCTTCCCCCTAAGGGGGTCAGGACACACTCCACCAGAGCAGCCTGTACCTCTGCAGCTTTCCTCAGAGGAGTGCCCACCAGGGACATCCTGGAGGCTGCCACCTGAACATCTGTTTACACTTTCACCAGACATTACCACCTGCCTATTTTCTTTAAATCCAGAGCAGGGTTTGCCACTGCAGTCTTGCAGGGCATCCTAGCCAGCCCCCTAGTCTCCTTGACTGCCTTCACCCTTTTCCTCAGCTTTGAGAATCAACCCAGAAGTGATGACTGCAGCTGTGAAACACAAAGCACATAGTACACTTGTGTACACTTACCATAAATGTAGATGTTTGAGTGTATTTACTGTTTCAGTCCTGGTTTCCCTCCCTCCATCCCCCTCTTCTTTCTTCTCTCTCCTTACAAGGGACATTTTGGTATTTACTTTCTACTGGTGGGGTTCTTGCACCAGAACCTGGCTTCCACTTGGGGGCTCCTGACAGGGCAAGAAAAACTAATGTAATAGCGTTGGCTGCCTTACTTTATACTACTGACGACCTGACGTCTGTCCTGAAGCGACAGAAACTGATGCAGAAATACTAAGCCTCTGGTATTCGGGCCAGCTGACGGCTACTCTGGCAGGGATAACCCAAATTTCATGACTGCAACAGTGAATACACTCAAACATCTACATTTATGGTAAGTGTACTGTACTTTTTGCTCTAAAGAAATACATATCGTTATACACACAGTAGTCATCCAAGTATTAATCCTCACTGCCGCTGGATTGAGAACACAGGCTGCCTGACTCATCGTATGTTTTGTATGTTAATCGCTATATCTTTTATGATGTAAACACTGTATTATTCCAACAAGAAATCTTGCAGCATTTTTAAAAGAAAATAATTATTTTCATTTAGTTGTTTAAATCTGTGATGTGCACACTCGGACACCAGTAACATGCCCCTATGTGCCATTAAGTTCAAGCGTCATTACCTTGCTTGTTAATACTTGGTTCAACATTATTTAACCAGTCTGTGTTCTGCCCACTCTTTCACCCTTCCTACGCTTGGGCACCCCCCTCTGCCCCCCTATTCTCACCTGCCCCCATTACAATTACATTTATTTGAACCCTAAACCCTCCCATCTTATCCCACAGCCAGTCAGCCTTTTGTACTTGTTAACTGATACCCTTTTATAAATCCTGCTTCTTTCCCATTATTTCACTGCCCTTTACTCTTGCTTATAACTATCTAATTTGTGTGGTCCTTCCCTTTCCGTCTCTATTTGTCTCTTCTATTACCCTACATATTTTTTAATTATCACATTTCACTGATTTTTTCATTCACATAACCATACTCTATATTCACCTTAAATAACCTTAGTCCTCATTTCACATGTATGTCATACTATAGCAGTCCACACTATTTGCAAGAGCTTTATCTTTCCCACTATGACTTGCGAGCATGTTTATCCATTTTATCTTAATACTTTCTCTTCTGACTTTAACTTCTTTCACGTCTTAACTATTTTCCACTTGTTCTATCACAGTGTAACCATAAACATACTACGTACTACCAAACTTCTAAGCAAACAATTTTAAAATATCACCTAGCATCCTTAACACTTCTTAGTCCAACAATTTCATAGAGTTACTATTGTCAGTACACCTACAAAAAAAATTACATTCAGATACCACAAGCACATCACCTTTTGGATGCAAATAACAGTTTATGTAGCCACAAATCTTCTAACCAGTGGTGACATGCACACAAATATAGGACCAAACCAACTCTTCTCTGTTAACACTCACACAGCAAAACCATTTAGCATACCTCATAAAAGCTCAGATCTATTATTTCTCAACTGAATGTCCAAAGTGTAGTTAATAAAGACCATGAAATTGAGGCTATCCTATTACACTGTTCCCCAGACTTAGCCATCCTAACTGAAACTTGGCTTAAACCTTGTATCCCTAATATTGAAATCGCACCTTCTGGGTATAATATACTTTGTACTGACAGAACTAATAAAAAAAGGTGGGGGAGTAGCTATTCTGTTTAAAAAATAACTTAAATGTACAACCTTTGGATCTAAATATGTCCATACCTAGTAACACTGACCTACTCCTTACCAAACTACAGATTAATTCTAATAAGCATATAACTGTGGCTGCCATTTATATCCCACCTGGAAATAATAGATTCATAGGTTGGAACTAGACTATCGGCTCTAGGGCCTATACAAGCCTAGCCATAACAATTCCCTGGATATTTCTTCCCACAGTATTCACTTCCCTGGACCCCAGTCTAGCAGGCGACTGACGTGATCCCTGGGGTGAATTTCCTATCTCCCATCCAATAGTCAAGGATCCTTTTGAAGAGGGCCAAGGAGGCACTCTGCTTGACATGTATGGGAAGTCTGTTCCAGAGTATGGGGAGTCTGTGGGTCAGGAACCTATCCCTCCAGCATGTTTTGTTCATTGTGATGATGAGGTTTAGATCCCTGGAGTGTGTGGCTCTGAGGGATTGGGATTTCTTTAAGTGGAGCATATCCAACAGCTCAGGGTTTAACATGGCCTTGTATGTTAAGCAGAGATCGCCTCTGTGTAGACGATATGCCACAGAGTATAGCTGGAGTTTTTTTAGACTGTCGGCATAGGGCATCTGCTTTAGGCCTGTGATTCTTTTAGTGAGGTATTTCTGCAGCCTTTCCAGCTGTTGCAGATGTCTTGTGAGGTACATACCAAACAGGGAGTTGTACTTTATAATGGGTCTAATGAGGGACGAGTACAGTGGGACAATGACCTAATTTTTCTGGATGAAAAGCCCTTAGTGACGGTGTGACACATAGGATTTCTGGACTGCTGTGGCAATGTGGTTATCGAAGGTGAGACCACTGTCCACCTATGTCACTAAGTCTCTCACTTTCGGGCTCTGGCACCAAGCATCTGTTTCTGTAAGGCCCTTCTGTAGAATATCCACATCAGTTGGGGATTCAATAATGACTCCGAGTGTGCAGTCATCTGCAAACTTTGTTAGCCAGAGTCCCTTAGTGTTGGCCTATACTTCAGAGAAGTAGATGCCAAACAAGAGCGGTCCCAGGACTGAACCCTGAGGTACTCCACTTGTCTCGAGCTGGATTTGAAGTCGGCTATTTTTACAGTCTGGGTTCGGTCAGTAAGCCAGTTGGCAACCCATCAAGTGACGTAGGGATTTATGCCAAGCTTAGTAAGTTTATCTAGGATTCCAGAGTGGGGGATGGTGTTGAAGCCCTTAGCGAGGTCCAGATAGGCTGTGTGGACTGCCTTACCCTCGTTCACAGTTCTAGAGACTGATTCGAAGAAGACAATCAGATTCAGGAGACAAGATCGGCCCTTCATGAACCCAAACTGGGTGGGGTCCAGTGTTTGAAAGTTACCACTGTCTTCATAAGTTCCATGATAATGCGTTCCATGCCCTTGCAGATCAGGCTTATCAGACTGATGGGACGATAGTTCCTGGGATCCAAGGTCGATCCCCCCCTTGTGGAGTGGGATATCTGTAGCTGTGCGCCACTCAGTGGGCACGAAGCCTGAGGTGAGGCTATGATTAAACATAACACTTAGGTGATGTGCCAGTTTATTTTGTAGTTCATGTAGTACACAGCCCGGGATGTCATCTGGTCCCATGGATGCTGTATTCCTAGCTTTGCAGAGTGCAGTTTCTACCTGTGTGGCTGTGATTACCAGAATTTGGCAATCTTTTGGTATTGAGATGGGCCCTTTAGGGGGTGAGAGGGGAGTGAAGTTGGCACTAAATCGATCTGCCAGGATATTGGCAATATCCTTGGGATCAGTATATTTAATGCCATTCTGTTGTAGCTCAGAGCAGCTCTGAGTATTGCCATTTAGATTCTTGACATAACTATAGAATGCCTTGTGGTTGTCTTTGGCAGTTTTATTTTCGGAAATAGCTTTGGAGGATTTTATGAGGGATCTCCGCTTCTTACTGAGGCTGGTAAGGGAGTTGTTTGCATCCTGGGATTTTCCTCTTTTCTGCAACAGTTTCTTACTTCTGTTGTATAGTTTGTTTATGGCAGGGGATCACCAGATTGGCTTCTTTTTTTTGGAGGAGAGTGTCTTCGTTCTATTTGGGATGGCACAATTCATGCACAAGTGGATGTGCTTGTACAGTGCCTTAATGTAGGATTCGGCAGTCGAACTTTCAGTTCCTGTCTGCATGGGTGTCATGAAGTTTGGCTTTGGAGATCCACTATAGAGCATATCCTCCAAAGTATCACTAATCTTACCTCACAAGAAGCAATTATTTTGGGTGATCTGAACACTGACTGGTCAATTTGCCACTCCAGAAATCCAAGCAATTACGTCAGTCTCTTTGGCTTCTCATGTATTACACAAACTCCTACCAGAATTGACAAAAAGTCTAATAGGAACTTTATTCTTGATTTGGCTCTGACAAACAAACCCTCCCGCTTTCTAAACATCTGCTGCCTACCAGACAACATTAGTGATAACATACCTACCTATCTGTTAAGGCAACACATCTTCCACTCTAAGCATCAGTTTACCGTCAAATACGCAGTAAAAAAAACTTCAGCCTACAGGTGCTAATTTGCACTCTAAAGCGGTGCAGCTGGTCCCTACTATAAACCTTATCCCTAGATGCAGCAGTCAGTCACTTCAGTAACACCTTCTTCAACAGTATGGCACCTCCCAGAACTGTTTGGGTTAAATACAGTCATGCCCAATGGCAACTCCTAGGTTCATAGGTAGGTACTAGGCTATCTGCCCAAAGGCATTTATAAGCCTAGCCAGAATGTGTTGGCGTTCACCGCCCCCTTAGATTAGTTCCCTGTGCCTCTGTCCAGCAGAGCCACTGAAGTGATCCCCGGGGTAAACTTTCTGTTTCCCATCCGCTCATCAAGGTTTCTCTTGGAGTGTTAGCGAGGAGCTCTGCGTGATGTAGATGGGAAGTCTCTGGGATGGGAATCAATCTCTTCAGCATGTCTTATTTATTGTTGTGGTGAGGTTTAGATCCCTAGAGCATGTGGCTCAAGGGGATAAGGTTTTCTTTAGGTGGAGCATGTCCATCAATTCTGGGTTGGAAGTGGCCTTGTATGTCAGGCAGAGATCACCTCTGAGTAGGCGGTATGCAACTGAGTACAGCTGGAGTTTCTTCAGTCGAGCTGCATAGGGCATCTGTTTGAGGCCAGTGATCCTCTTGGTGAGGTACATCTGTGGTCTTTCCAGCAGTTGCAGATGTCTTGTAAGGTACATCCCAAATGGGGTGTTGTACTCTGATGGGTCTGATGAGTGATTAGTAGAGGGGCACAATGGCCTCTTTTGATCTGGGTGCGAACTCTTTTCTGATTAGGTGGGCCACATAGAAGGATTTTCTAACCACTTTGGCAATGTGATTATCAAAGTAGAGATTACTATCTACTTGGGTCCCCAGATCCCTTATTATGTCCTCCGTATTTTGGGGACTACCACCTATGTGGTAGTTTGTGGGTACTTTGTTTTTTCCAAAGGGGATGACTATGCACTTTTTGGCATTTAGCTTAAGGCCATGATTTTGACACCAGGTATCCATCTCAGTGAGACCCTTTTGGAGGATGTCTGTGTCAGCCAGATAGTCAGTTATAGTCCCTGTGCTTGCCTATACCTCTGAGAAGTATATGCTGAACAGGAGAGGGTCCTAGGACTGATCCTTGGGGAACGCCACTTGTAACTGGTTTAGAGTCAGACCTAGCTCCCGCAACTCTCACCATGTGGGTTCTGTCCATGAGCCAGCTGGCAACCCATATTGTGATGTAGGGGTTTATGTTCAGGCTGGTGAGTTTGTCTATAATACCAGAATGAGGAATGGTGTTGAAGGCCTTTGCAAAGTCTAGGTAGGCTGTGTGTACCACCTTTCCCTTGTCTATAGCCTTGGTAACTGTCTCAAAGAAGTCCACCAGGTTTAGGAGGCATGATCTGCCCTTAACAAAGCCGAACTGGGTAGGGTCCAGTGTTTGGAGGTTACCAGTGTCTCTGTTAATGAGTTCCATAATGATGCGCTCCATAGCCTTGCAAACCAAGCTATTCATACTTATAGGGCGATAGTTCCCAGGGTCTGTTGTGGCTCCACCTTTGTGGAGCGGAATAACCATTGCTGTGTGCCACTCTATGGGTACGTAGCCTGTCTAGAGGCCGAGTTTGAATAGTGTGTTTAGGTGAGGGGTTAGTTCGTCTTTGAGCTCATGTAGGGTGCAGCTTGGGACACCGTCCCAATTGATGCTGTGTTTTTGGCTTTGGAGGGGGCTGTTTTAACCTGAATGTCTGTGATTTCAGGGGCTCTACATTCTTCTGGTATGGTTATGGGCCCTTTTGGTAGAGAGTGGGGGGTGAACCTGTCTGCCAGGATGTTGGCGATATCGGTCGGTTCAGTGTATTTTCTGCCATTCTGCATGAACTCCAAGAAGATCTGAGCATTGTCACTTAGATTCTTGACATAGCTAAAGAATGTCTTGTGGTTATCTTTGGAGTCCTTTGCAATTTTTCTTTCGAAGCTCGGCTTGGATAATTTTATGAGCGATCATAGTTTCTTGCTGATACTGATCAGGGATGTCTTCCCTTCTTGGGATATTACTCTTTTCTGTACTAGTTTCCTCCTTCTATTGTATAGCTTGTTTATGGCAGGGGTCCACCAGACTGGTTTCCTTTTCTTGGAAGAGTGATTCTTGATTTTGCTTGGGATAGCAAGATCCATGCATTGTTGTAGGTGCCCATAGAATGCATTAGTAAAGGATTTTGCAGCTTGGGCAGCATTATCCTTTAGCATGGGGGCTTTGAAACTTTCTTTCCTCGGTCTTAAGTAACGTGAAGTTTGCTTTTGAAAAGTTTTTCATGGTGGTTTCCTTGTCCGGGGGTGGGGGCGGAATGTGGATATGCAAAGTGATTTGTTTATGGTCAGATCTAACCTGCGAGGGGTTGACTTCCGGTGTGGAACACTGGTCGCCCATGTTGGTGATGACCAGGTCCAATATGTTGTCACCTCTGGTGGGAGTGTTGACCAGTTTATCCAGTGTGTTTGAGTTTATAAATTCTAAGAAATGTTGAGCAAAGGAGTTAGTACTTGAGTAGTTCTCCCAGTTAATGTTTGGGTAATTGAAATTAACCAATATTAGGGTGTTTGGTAGGACCTTTATGTTTCCGAGTGTTTCCAGAAAAGCGGAATGGTGGTCCTGGGACATGGTGGGTGATCTGTAGCAAGCTACAATTTGAATTGCAGTTTTGCCCGTTGGTAGTTGCACTTGGATGATCTCTGAAACATCGTGCTGTGCCACTAACCTGGAGGTGTGGGTATCCTTGATGAATATGGATACGCCCCCACTTTTTGTATTTCAGTCTGGGTTCTGTGGCCAAAATGTATGGTATGAGTTGTAGCCTTGTAGTGCTGGGGTGCTGTCTGTAGCCTTAAACCAGGTTTCTGTTACTGCACATATATCAATTTTCTCCATACTGGAGAGTGCCTCGAGTGCATGCATTTTGAGGTTTAGACTTCTGGCATTGAGTAGCATTACCCTTAGTTTTTTGTTACTTGTGCTATTTACGATGATGGGTTTGTCTTTTGAGCCTTGCCTAAAAAAGGCACTATGGGGGTGGCAATAGCCTTGGCCAGTATTTGAAAGCCTAAGGGTGACAGGTGCAAGCTGTCTCTAGCGAAGCTGTGTGGCTTGTCGAGCATGTCATCCCAGGTGTACAGACACTGGATCCCCTTTGAATGACACCAGAAACTTAGCCAGTTGTTGAAATTGATAATTTTTTCTTTATACCGTGGTATTCTTGGTGAGGGCAGGATGCTACTCAGGGTCAGGGTCATACCGGCCTGGGCTATGTGATCAGAGAGCTCTTCCATGTCTATTTTCATGTAGTCCAGGGAGGTACGGCTCAGGTTATTCACACCAACATGGACAATGACAGAGTTGTATTTGTACTTGTTCTGGAGTGACCTGAGTGCTTGTGTTATGTGGCAGATCCTGGCACCCGACAGGCAGCTAACAGTAACCTTCTCTTTATTCAGCCTAGTGAGTGGGATGACAGTGTGCCTGACTTTAGAGTCCCCTATTACTAGTATGTTAGGTATGTTAGCAGGGAAATGAAAGAATGAGAAATTAGCCCAAAATAGCCAATAAACTACTAATTTCTGGGCTGAAACCACTCCTTCAGGGACAGATAGGCTGCTCAAAGCTCCCCTCTCTCACAGGTGAATAGAGAAACTTCCTTCTATCCAAGTAAGGTATGAGCAAACGCAGAGATTTGTAACACATCCTGAATTCAGCACTAACCTGAAAACTGGACTATACTAGCTTAGAAAGGCGGGAAGCAAGTATATTTTTTTGTTTTGTTTTGTTTTTCAGAAAATAAAGCAGATACAATCAAAAAAACACTTTAAATGCACAGGAAAGGATACTTATTGTTATACATCTCAGATCAGAGTTGTAGTCAATGTCCCTAGTAATAAAGTAAATACAGTAAAAGCGGATGAATAAAGTGCAATTTTATATATATATATATATATATATATATATATATATATATATAAAACAATAGAAAATGAACAAACTGATTTAAACAAGTTACCCAATTAACCAGAAAAAAGTTCAGAACTGAGTCCTGTTCCAGCAGTCTTCAATCAGACAAGTTCTAACTGCATACTCCTGCTACTAGGGTGCAGGGGAACCTTCTCCAAAAAAAAGATGGCCTGGTCAGTGCTCAAGTTATACAAACAAAGCTAGATTCAGCAGGCCTGAATCTGGTCTATGCTACAGCAACAAGGCACACCAATTTCAGAAAGAGACAGTTCAAATAAGCAGGCACAATAAGCCTGTGAACAGAAATTCCCAGCTCAGAAGGGCAGAATCCAGCCTTTCTTCCCACAAGAGTACAGACCACAAACCTTCTTTAATGTAGAATAATTGGCCTGAAGCCCAAGTGCTTAAACCAGAACTAATACATGTTTAGAAAAGCAGACACTGGGCCTTCAATCAGCAATTCCCAGCTTAGAAGGATGTGTAAGCTACCTGTCCTGCTACAATAGTGCAGACCAGAAACCTTCTTAATGTAAAACAACCGGTATGAAGCCCAAGTGCTTAAACCGAAAGACTCAGAATAACAGTTGCAATTTAATCAGGCTACTACCAAGCAGCAATAAATGCAGCAGAATAAATAAAATGTAGTACTTTTAAGAAGAGGCAAAAGCACAATAAGGTAGGAGGAAACACAAATACAGTAAAAGCAGATGAATAAAGTGCATTTTTTGTTAGTAAAGTGCAAGGAGAGAGGAAGGAAGAACTTAAGTGGGTTGGCCTTCTCAAATCTTCTCTCTCTATTAAGTAGAGTGAACACTATACTCAGTATGATCTCACTGTACTCTGAGCAAATGAGATGGACCCAGGAGGAGTGTTCAAATACAGACTTACATTAGGGGTGGGCAATTCCAGAGCCACCAACAGTAACACCAAGACAAGAACAGGGAGGGTGGGTGGGAAACTAACTGCAGAGAGACACACAGCACATACTATTCGGTGAAACACACAATTAGGTAACAGAAAAAAATGAAATACAGTACTTTTAAAACTGCAACTTTGTACTTAACAGAAGACTAAAATACTGTACTGCAAGTTTGCACTTAATTTAGCTTCTAATGCAGGTGATTGTAGCCAACCAAGTCTCTCAGAAGTTGAGCATGAAATCCTGAAAGTAAAGCCCTCCTCATGCTAAGGGACCAAGCCTAGATCTCATGGCATTCTAGCAAAACCCAGGTAGATCATTTAACCTTCCTACAACTTACAAATAAGGTTAAACATCAAACCAGAGAAGACAAAAAAACTACTGTACTAACATGCAACTTAAGTATCAAAAAAATCCGCAGAAATTTTGGGCTACAATCAGTAATATTCTCCATCCCACTGAAATTGCTACTCCCTCCCCCACATTACCTAACAGCTCAGGAACTATTGCTGAACAATTTAATAAATTCTTTACAGAAAGCATTCTCGCCGTTACTAAAACAAACCCTGTTAATACTCGCACAACACCCAGTTCAAACAACATAAATTGTTCCTTCTCATTTCACTCCAACCCCACCAAAACTATAGAGAAACTCCTAATAAAACTAAAACCCAAACCCGCTGCGGCAGATGGTCTTCCATCAGAATTTCTAAAAATAGCAGCTGATGCTATTTCCTACCCGGTTTCTGTCCTCCTTAATTGTTCCATTGCCGAAAACTGTTTCCTCCCTCTGGAAAATTGCCCACATAATTCCCATACACGAAGGAGGATTATCAACTGAACTTGATAATTACAGACCCGATGCTACCATTGCTATTCTTTCCCCACTTTCCAAACTCTTGGAAAAATGCATATATTTTCAATTTATGAAATACCTTACATTTAATAACTTGATAGCGGTTTCCTAACAGTTTCAGACCTTCTCACAGTACAACTACAGCTTTTCTCAGCTTCACCAGTACGATTAACCAATATAGGAACACTGGTAACAAAGTCTCATCGGTTTTCCTTGACATGTCTAAGGCTTTTGACACGGTCTCCCATAACAAAGTTTTGGCTATCCTCTCCAACCTAAACATGAATCACTCTAGTCTCTCCTGGTTGCAACGTTGCTTAACTGGTTGTCAGCAGGCTGTCAAATGGTATAATGACCTCTCACCACTCCTCCCTGTTGCCCTTGGGGTCCCACAGGGCTCCATTCTTGGCCCACTTCTTTTTAGTCTTTTTACTAGTAACCTCAACTCAGCTACTTCACAAGCTACCATTATCCAATACACAGATGATTCTACATTCATTTGTGCAGCTCCTTCCATGCAACAACTTCAGGATAGAACACAGTGGGCCTTTAGTGAAATTGAGAACTGGTTGTCAAACTCTCAGCTCATGCTCAATCCCAACAAAACAAAATGCATGAACTTTCAACCTACCAAATCAGTTGACTCCTCTCGAACATTTTGTATCACATCCAAACGCAGCACAAAAATCACTCCTGAATCTACTGCCAAACTACTTGAAGTCTTAATAGATGATGAGCTAAGATTCAGCTCTCGCAAACCACAAACAATTAAGAAAGTACATAAGAAGTTGGGTACCCTCTATAGAAATAAATTCTTAACAGACTCCTCTAGAAATGCCATTGCAAGAACACACCTCCTGGCAACTTTACTACATGCCTCTGCCATCCTTACCAACTTGAAAAAACTGACTTAGCAATTTTGTTGTAGCAAGTATTTAATTTTTCTAAGTTTACCACTAGTTCAGCTTATAGATCTCATCATTGTCAGTCTCTAAAACAACTATCCTGGCAGGACTTTCCACATCTTCTAGCTTATAACCATTTAATCATGGCCCACAAGCTACTCTATAACCCAGAAAAGATATCTGCTCTTTGATACCTATTACTCCCCTACTCTAACACTCGCTCGCTTCGTTCAACAAATAAATCTTTACTTCAGGTCTCTAATAATTCTGCAGAACAATCCCTTTATTCTGTACCCCACAATGTCAGATCTGCTAACAACATAACCCAATTTAAGAAACTACTCAAAATGTGTTTATCAGTTACATGGCAATGATCTTGCAGTACCCCTGGCTGAGCACTTCCATCCATATCTAGATGATTTTTCCTGTCTCTCAAGCTCTCTCTTCCTACTAATGTACTTAATGTCTGTTGACATACACTGTGAATTTTTCTTAATGCTAATTTGGATTATATATTTATACATATTTTTGTTGTTACTCTGATTTCTGTATTAATGTGTACTATACACAAATGTTCTGAATTACTGTTGTACAAATTTTCACAGGTGCATTTATCTGAATATTCTAAGTTTTACTCTTTTTAATAAGTCTATGTTGCGTATCTCTCTGCTGTATTTTCTTTGTGGAGCTTCTCTCCCCAGGCCTCCACTGAAAATGGACTTTGCCCAGTTGGACTTTCCCAGTAAACAAACACAAAATAAATAAAATAAATAAAAATAACGGGCTCTGCACACAGCTGTGTATTGCCTTTGAGATTGCAGACATAGTCAACACATGCCTTGTAGCTGTCCTTGGCCTGGGAGGCCATATTTACGTCAGATTTGGCTTTGGCAGACTTTATTTGTCCTCTGAGTTAAGCTTGAGAGTGCTTTTATTCTTCTGGGTGCCGCACCTCATAGTTTTTGCCATGCTTTTCTTCCTTTTGTTATACAGCCTGTTGTTGTGATTCCACCAGGGTGGTTTGATTTTTGAGTTAGTTCTGTACTTCTTGCTGGTGGGTACAGCTCTCTGTCCAGCTGTTAACATGCTTGTATAGGGTTTCTGTGAGCAGTTCTGTATAGGCAGCAGTGCTCTCAGGGTTTATGGGGGCTTGACATTTTGCCAAATTATCGCTTCATAGTAGGAAGTTGGCCTTGGAGTAGTTCCTGAATATTCCAGGGTTAAGTAGGGTTCTAGGTTTTTTTTTTTTTTTTTTTTTACTTTAAAGGAGACCGTTTTGTAGTCTGACCTTACCAGAGAATACATTATACTAGGGCATATGCATCATTCTTCCATTAGTGAGTACCAGATCCAGTATAGTTGCACCCTGGTTGGTGCATTGACATTCTGGTGTTTACAAAATCCAGGAATCTCTCTGCCTATACGTTTGGTGTTATATCCCACTTAATAATGGAATAATTAGTCACCTATGAATATGGCATTGGGTTGGACGGTTAAGTATTTCCAATAAGTTTAAACGCATGGCATGTTTTTTTTTTTTTGGGGGGGACCTATAGCTTGCAAAGAAGTGGTATAGGATTTTCCCTGTTGTGATTTCAGTTCAAGTCTGAGTTAAGGAAGTGCTTCTTCTCAGAAGGGATGGTGGTTTCTAGAACACATTTTCATAGATACCAATAGAATGCAAGTCAATGGAGGGTTTTTTAAGAATGTCTGAAAGAGATGGAGTACAGGGTAGTTAAGTGGACAGTGAGCTGTTTGGAATGTTGTGGTGTATTCTTTTTAGACAGAAAGTCTTCTCATAACATTGTCTATAAATATACATCTATAGTATAAGTTGTTGGTAGTTATTCTGGGTTAAAAATTAGCTAGGTGACATTTATTTATTCATCCATTTCTTTCCTTCTTTTTTTATTTTGTTTGCATTTGTTTACTGGAATACTAGGTTAATCTGCAAGGATGCATTTCAGTCATAGCCCACGTATGTTGCCCAGTTATGGTTGCATTTAATAAAACATACAGAAAAGCAGTAACTTGGTGCTGTCATATAGGCACCGATTACATATAGAGTAGCTGGTTACAGTTATTTATTAATTGAGTAATTGACATTTGTTTGCAAGGAAAGTCTAACTGTGCACATGTGCCCTTTTTCAGCAGAGGCATGGGGAGAAAGGAGTAAATGATTTGAAAGGAGGATTGGTCTAGATAGTAAAGGTACAGGTAGTGCTAAGGGGAACAAAGCTTAGATGGGTGATGAGTGTGTTGCTGTTGTGGTTGAGTGGGAGTGGAAAGCTAGTGGAAGGGTTGATGTAAGTACATTATAGGGGAGGTGGCCGAAGTAAGACGTTATCTGTCCTGTAAATGGGCTATTACATGGAATCTGATTTGGCTGTAATCAGAGACATTGTGTAGGTCAGGTGGAAATGAGTCCCACAGTTTAGGAGCTACAGTAGCAATGGTCTGGTGAGTATGTGAGTATTGTTAGCTTCAGACCAAAGATGGTAGGGGGTGTCTATTAGCCTCTGCTACCTGTGGGGAGGAGGGGGGGGTGCAGAATCACTACATGATGATTGTAAGCTAGGAAGGGAGTAGTAGGTCAGCCCACTGTTTTATAAGGAACCATTTGGCCCTTTGGAGAGTCATGCAGTG
Source organism: Protopterus annectens (assembly GCF_019279795.1). Lineage (NCBI taxonomy): Eukaryota > Metazoa > Chordata > Ceratodontiformes > Protopteridae > Protopterus > Protopterus annectens. The sequence goes on from NC_056743.1 coordinate 276,103,717, forward strand.
GTCCTCATTCATAGGTGAGAAGAAGTATGAAATGACAGATGTTGCTTGCGTGGGTTTATAGGTATTTAAGGTTTTTAGCAGATAAGTAAGCAGGTAGGATGTATTCAAGTTGAGGTTGTAGGACATTTTTATGTATGGCTTTTCTTCCACTGAGATGAATGATTGTAATATTTGAAGCAGCCAATGAGGGTGTGACTGATTTTGGCGTTTATGTTGTGGACCTGGAATGACATGTTAAGGTAAGGCATCTAAGCATGAAATAAAAAGAACAAATAGCTCTTACCACTTCCAGTAGGAATGTGGCATACTGCTCAGAATCGCATATTTAAAAAAGAAAGTGCTAAAAGTCATTGTCAGTTTGATAACATGCTTATATTTTTTCAATGTAAAATCTGTAGACCTTATTGAACTGTGCTACACAATTCAACAGCATAAAGGCCTCTATCTTCTCTTCAGAAAAAGGGAGATGTGTGTCCTCTTTCTTTAAAGTACTGTTGCTATTAGTACGTTGGTCGTGGAGTGTAGGTTTGAGTACCAGACTGCTTCAAAATTTGCACATGATGAGGGTGATTTAGAAGATTGTGTGAAGGGATAAGCCAAGCCTGTATTTAGGGATTTGCCTCCAAAAACTGGAAAATCCTGTGGAGGGGTGAGTTGGACCCGAAAATAGGAATGTTCCGACAAAATAGGGATATGTGAGAGGTCTGTGTAGTTTGACTAGTTTTGTGAGAATCCAAAGTATATGAGAGTTTTTTTCCCCCCAAGATTCATAGAGTTGCTTGCTAGACGAGCATGCTTGAAGCTTGCTTAGGGTGCTTTGAAAGTTGACGACAACAGATTTTTCATTTGTAGCAGAGTGATAGAAGATGATGTCAGCATCGAGGATGACGATGGAAGTAAGAAGGTGAATTAGTAAAGATTCTGAAGAGGACATGGAAGTTAACCTACACTTGAGAGGCACCTACTGTTAATGGTTGAACAGGAAACGAGTTGTATTTAGCAAAACTGTACCTATTGGGTAGATAGCTATGCAACCACACTACAGTGGGTGATCAAAGTTGACGTGTGCAACACAGTAGAATATAAAATTGTGATAAGGTGAGTCAAATTCTTGAGCAATGTCTATTAAGAATGCTACTGTAAGGCAGCCTTGATTTGTGCTAGTAAGTATGGAGTCATCAAGTATGTGGAGGGCTGTCTGGGTGCTTTAACTGTTTACAAATCTATGCTAATGTGAGGCTAGTTTGCAGAATTTTTATAGAGGGAGGTGGTGAGATCATTGTATACTGCCTCTAGTAGGCATTGACCAAAGTGTGGAAGAAGTGAGAGAGGGTGAAAATCTGCAGTACATGAGGATTTATCTGCTTTAGGTACAAGTGTGACAAATTCCACTTTTTCTATATGTCTGAAAAGATCATATAGAATAGTGGCTGTACTAGGAAATTAGGTCTGTTTTTTGTAGGAGCCAGGATCCTGGTGAACCTGTGTTAGGAGAGGTTCAGATGAAGGTGATTTCTCCTTTCTTTTTCTTTCTTTCATGTCTGTACAGAATGGGGTATGTAAGGTTCTTGGACGGGGGTCTGAGATAGAGTAAATTGCAAAGAGGAATGAGGTATGGCTTTGGTTGAGTTCATTGGTAAAGTCAGAGACAGTAATCTTGTGGAGTCTGATTTGATTTTTTTTGTACAGCAAGTAAAGTTGAGCTCTTTCCAGAACATTGTGGGACAGGACAAGATAGGTGTTTGCCTGCTATGGATATAGATAGCTATATTTTATTTATTTATATTTAACTGGAGTAGAGCTCTAATCTCAACAGACCATTTTCAGACTTGGTGCAGAAACACTTATTTGTTAAGTAACTTGCTCAGTCACACAGGCAGTTGTAGGTTGAGAGAATCAAACCTTGGACCACAGGAGCAGCTCATTAGCAGCACCATAATGCTCTGTGCCAACTGCCCCACCAACTTTCACCATACAAATACATTTTGTGGTCCTGGATGGAGTTCTTTCCAAACTTGAAAAGCTAAGTCTCTTGTCTCAAGTGTTTGTAGGAGTTGAGTCAAATGGAATAAAAACAAAGTCCAGTTTATAATATCCAATTTCCTTTCCTATGAATAATAATTCTTGATATTCTTTTCTCTCTAAACTATATATGCTGTCTTCCATAATATTTTTCATTTTACTTTCCTATCTCTTATGAATTATTTTCATAGAAATCTTATCCGTATTGTTCAATACTATTCATCTCCAATTTTCAATGTTATTCTCGTCTTCCTTTTCCCGTACAAATTTAAGTTAAACCACTGGTTGTCTTTGTACAAAAACACCTTCATTTAACCACTCATTCATAATTTTTAAGAATTTTTTTCTGCCAATCTGTATTTTTATTTTATAACGGTATCCTATTCCATCTGATCCTGAAACTGACTGTAAAGTAACATGGTGAAATACCTTATCTAATTCATGTAAAGAAATCTCATTTTCCAATTCCCTTTTGCATTTTTTGCACTTTCTTATCCTGAAACATTTTCTTTACATAATATACTAAGGTAAGCTACAACACAGAGACAATTTTAGAGTGGTTTCAGTAAATATCAAAAATATAACAGCTCTTCTGAATCTAATATAGCTTCAGGCACTGCCCCGGCATTCGTCTTGGGTTTTCTTGAGTGCTGTTCTCACAACTGCCACTGCGTTAAGAATGGAACAAGCACTCTCCTAATGAGTAAGGGAAGTTCCCTGATGCCCCTGCCAAATTTCCCCTTGTAATGCTACCTCAGGTCTCCCCTGAAAAGACCCTACTAGCTAAGTGGGACTAACCCAGTAAACAAATGTTAAATAAAATAATAGAATCTCATCCTCACTTTACACAACCGTATGTTTGCATTAAACTTGGATAGCTTCTGATATGCTGACACATCCTCTGAAATCACTGAAGCTGGTAACCCAAGTTCTTAACCTAACTGAACAAACAGTGGCCTTCAGCATTACTTTGTGTCCGATACCTAACTCAGGTCCTTCCTACAGGACAAATAAAAGTCCTAAACAGGTTACACCAATTGTGCACAGTTTTTTTTTCAAACTGAATAACTTTCATTTAACTTTAAATTTAGTTTTTCTAGTCTTCACCCTTTCATCTGTTAAAATAATGAATTTGCTGCCTTAACTCTGCCTGTTCTCTAAAGTAGCACTTGTTTTTCTTTTCTGAAATTAACTCTGTTGCCTTCTGGGCTGTAACTTATCAAGTGCCATGCAAACCTTGTTGACCCTTGCCTTTCACTACTTTGCCAGTCAGTCACGTAGAGAAGTCTGTGTCTTTTTTTTTTTTTTTTCCTCTGAAGAATTCCAGAATTTGAAATGGGACTAAATGCTTGCTTCCCTTTTCGTAAAAATCACAATTAAATGTAGTGAATCTCTACAAGGCACAATAACAGCACTTTTCTCTAGCATAGCAGCTACATTGGTAACAAATTTCAGAAATGCTTCTGAACAGATTGATAGAAGCTAAAGCACTGAGAACTGTACACGCCTTCACAAAATATTAGTTTAGATTCACAAACTAGTGTTGTGGCACATTGTCATTGCTATACTACTCAGAATCCTGTAACTGTCATTCAATTTATGCTTTCTTTCTGTCCTACAGTAAACTCTGTTAAACGGAACTCAAGCAACTGGCAAAAAAAATATTGAATAAATACAGTACAATTTTCATGTGTTGCACTTTGTCCCCCCCTGCACACACACAGAAACATATCTTACGTGTTTAGAGTTTGAGTTGTAAAAAGGATGATAGGAATAAATATCCTCTCTCCCCAACTTGAGAACAAGTCAAACCAAACAAGTAGTATAGTGTACAGTATTAGGATTATTTTTAATAGTAACTCTTAAGCAACCAGAAAGTACAGTTAAACAGCATCCACCAATCCCCATGAGTACTGGTTTAACTGAGAGTTTACTGTACTGCTGTTTTGATGATTAGCTGAATTGCTTAGAACTCTTTCCAGTATGTGTGAATATAACATGGCTGTAGTCCGTTCTGGAGTGAATGATCTGTCACAAAAACCCATGAGAGATGTATCCTTTATTAAATATGTATTCTTTATTAACTACCTCTCCTCCTGGCTGCTGTGTACCCCGGCCCAGTGGGTCTGCTTCTTCTCACACTTGTGTAACCTCCTATCCTGCTGTAAGACTTCTGACCTGCATGCCTTTCAAGGACCCCCAAAACTAACGTCTAACATCTCAACTATATCCTTGAGGAAGTTGCTGACCTATACTCAAACTACCCTCCATCTAAAGGATTCTGTGAAAGTATGTTTGACCTAGCACCTAAGCTGTATAGTTAAATTGCTATTATCTTTGAAGAATAAAGTAACCATTTCTGGTAAATCAACAATTTTGTACTAAATCTCCCACCTGAGTCTAGTACCTAGCAGCCATACCCCCCCCCCCCCATCTATCCCATAGGACTTTTTGCTCCCTCCTCGACTCTGATCTACCAGCTGTGTCCTCTGTTCTCTGCTTTACCCAAACTGCTGAATTGTAATTTCTTCCATCTCGCCTCTAGGTTGCACCCTTACTAAGCTTCAATAGGCTTCTGAATACTCCTGACCCTCATTTTTTATGAAATAAAACTTTACCGCTCTGAATCCTTTTTAGTTATCTGGCATTTGTATCTGTAAACTATCCGGACCTTTTTTTACCTTAATTTCCTTCCTGCAGTCTCATATCCCTGTTACTCACTACCTATATGAGCACTCCCCTCTTACCTGGAACTACTAAGTGTGTAGTAGCATTCTGAAGGTTTTTCTGATTGATTCATTGATTGTTTCTGTGAGCTTGTCTTTCAATTGCTCAAACCCGCTTCATTTGCCCTGCGGGCTCACTCTGCTCCCCTACCCTACCCCCAAATTCCACCAACCTCCAGTGCAGCTATCCTTATATTTCTCAAGCCACACCCCCATCCTACACTCAACCAATCAGCCCATTTCATCTCATTAAACACCTTCCCATTACCTCCATTTTTCACATGTGTGCACCCTCTACCTAATCTATTGCTCAACAACTCCACCCTATCTATTAACAACCCCCCCATAGATTCTGTCATTCTGTCCAGCCATGGCTATTATAGTGAGGCCAGGACTCACTAACAAGTTTATCTTTTTCTTAATCCTTACCCCTCTAATTTGATCATATTTCCTTACTTCCTATGAATATCTAACCCTCTCAATATTTCATCACCCCCTAAAACAAACTACTCTATGTACTAATCTAGCCCCACAAATGCACAGTAACATTACATTCTCATCAGCCTACCATCCTCCACAATTTCATAGACATTACCATATAAAGTATCACCAGACTAGAAAATCTATCCCCTTTTTGTGTAAGCTCTTGAAACACTCTCATACACATCTGCAGCATCTACTACTTCATGGTGATATCTAGCCAGACACCTCCATCTCTGATCCCAATTAATCCTACCCCAACACCTCCTACACTCACTAATTCCCATAACTGTCTACTCATAGGCCACCTTAATGTACGTAGCTTAAATAATAAAATTACCCATCTACATGCCCTCCTAGACTTACACTCCTTTGACATCCTATGTCTAACTGAAACATGGCTCAAACCTGTTACTAAGGATAATGATATAATCCCATCAGGTTACAACATCCTACATTTCAACCACCTAAATAAAAAAGGTGTTGGGGTTGCTATACTGTATAAATCTAAACTACAGGTATAATCAATAGATGTAAAACCTCCCCCACCCAGTAAAGCTGAAATGCTAATCTCTAAGATCCAGATTAACACCAATAAATCATTAAATATAATTTGCACCTATATCCCTCCAGGTAATAACATTAATACCCTTGAGAATATCCTTAATTGGCTATCAACTTCCTTCCCACAAGAAACTATACTCCTTGGAGACTTCAACATAGACTGGAACTGTTGTACCTCTGGCAAACCAACTACCCACATAAACCTTTATGGCTTTAATCAAATTATCACCTCCCCTACTAGAACACATAAGCCCAGCAATAAGCAAGCCACCTTAGACTGGATACTGGTAAACAGCAACCCCCCCTCTTATAAAACAGGTATACTCCCTGATGATATTAGTGATCATTCCCTTACCTTCCTACCCAGACAAAAAACATTATATCCAACCAAGCAACCTTTAGAATTACCCACAACAAAAAAAAACTTCAAACCATCTAACTTCCAAGCAGAACTTAAAGCATGTAATTGGTCACCTTTAAAATACCTACCTCTTGATGAAGCTGTCTCTTATTTTAACACTAAATTCCTACAAATCCTAGAAGATCATGCCCCCTCTCGTACAGTTAGGACTAGGAACAAACCAGCACCTTGGCTAACAAAAGAAACAAGACAAAAAATGATTCAGAGAAATAGAATTTGGTCCATATGGAGAAATACCAAAAACCCAACTGATCAGAAAACCTTTAGACAGCTCAGAAATACTACAAAGAAATCAATACTCCAAGATAAAAAAACTACTACCAGAAATTCCAGAAAGCCCAGCATCAAAACCCACAAAAATTCTGGACAGGGATAAACAGCCTACTTCACCCAGGACACTCCAAAACACCTACCCCTTCCAATCTGACTCTGAATACTCCTAGCCAAATAGCCAATACTTTCAACAAATTTTTCTCTGAAACAGCTCAGTCCTTAGCAAATACCCTATCTTCCACTAGCATCTCTAAGACATGCTCTCTAACCAACTTACCTCCAGCCTTAAAACTGCAGCTTGTTCCAACAACTCTCATCCGCACCTTACTTCACAAACTAAAACCTTGTACTCCTTCTGCTGACCTCCTCCCAGCTGAATTTCTACAAATGGCAGTTGGTGTACTCACTTTCCCTATCTCCATCTTAATAAATAGAACTATTACAGAAGGTTCTATCCCATCACTCTGGAAAGTCTCACATATTATCCCATTACACAAAGGAGGCAACTCAACTGAACTCTCCAATTTCCGTCCCATAGCACTACTCTCTCCATTAGCTAAAATCATGGAAAGATGCATTCATCGGCAACTCCTTGATCATCTCTTACTAAATAATCTCTTAGCTTACTGCCAACATGGCCTCAGACCATTTCATAGCACCACTACCGCACTACTATCCTTTTCAGACTGTATTAATAAGAATCGCAGTAACAACTTGCTCTCCTCAGCTCTCTTTTTAGACCTCTCCAAAGCCTTCGATATGGTGAATCACCACCTAATGTTAGACACCCTTCAATCACTTATAGTAGACACTTTAACAATCAAATAGTTTAAGTCCTATCTAGAAAACAGACAATAAGCAGTTCTCTGGAACAATAACCTATCAACTCGGCTCCCTATCTCTCTAGGAGTCCCACAAGGTTCTATTCTCGGACCTCTTCTCTTTTCTATATTTATTAATAATCTGAATTCATCTCTCCCTCAAACTACCTGCATACAATATGCCAGTGATTCTACATTAATCTGTACTGCAGCATCTCAGGCTGAACTACAGTCTAGCACCCAAAAAGTATTCATCGTAGCAGAAGACTGGTTCTCCAAACGCTGTCTCCTCCTAAACCCTAAGAAAACCAAACTTCTACTTTTTACCTCTACCCAAAGGTCTCCCCCTATCTACTTCTCAGCATCAAATAATGGCACTGTAATAGTATCTGATACCACAACTAAACTTTTAGGTGTAACAATCGATAATAATCTTAGTTTTGACCCACACATAAACTTAACCATTAAATCACTTAATAGAAAACTTTGTTCCCTTTATAGGCTAAAAACCTTCCTTACTCCCTCTGCCAGGAATAATATCGCCCAAACACACCTACTTTCCACTCTTCTATATGCCTCACCTATCTATACTAACCTATCCAAAAATAACCTAAACAAACTGGCCACCTCCTATAATAACATTGCCAGATTTGCAACTTGTTCCCCATTCCGTACACACCATTGCCAAAATCTAAAAAAATTAGGATGGCTGGAACTGCAAAACCAACTTCTTCTCTAACAACTAACTATTACCCATAAGATCCTGTATCATCCTACAAATACACTCATACTATCTACCCTTATTAGCCCTTATAAAAATCTAACAACCCTACGCTCAGCAAATAAGTCACTAGTTGCCATCCTTAAATCTAGCAACAAATCTGGAGACTGTCTTTTCAATAATACCATTGGTAATTCTTGGAACAAGCTTCCTACCAAACTAACATCCCTGGAATCCACACCACTTTTCAAAAAGCAACTAAGAATCTACTTATCTATACAATGGCTTTGCCCATGTACTAATCCTGACTAAAATTTTCCTCCTCAATCCACCATCTTCGCATGCACAAAATATGCATCCCTTGAAAGAATGAAAAAAATAATAATAACCACCCTGTCTTGTCTTTTTATATTAAGTTGTGTTTTACTCTCTAATATTGCCTTTTCACATATTAATCCTGTTATAAACATGTCATTTTTGTATTCTCTTATGTAATGTATATTCACTTTTATTGGTCTCTATGTCAAATTAATTTTCTTAAAATATGTATTCTTGCGTACTGTTTTTGTTTTCAGTTTACAATAATGCTGTAGTGGAGCTTTTCTCCCCAGGCCTCTACTGAAAATGGACATGTATCCAGTTAGACTAGCCCGGTCAACAAATGTAAAATAAAAATAAATAAAAAGAATGTACAGAAGGACTTGCCTGAACTTACTCTGCATGTTTCTGTCAAGGATATGAATGTGGTTCTGAGTGCTATTCTCCCCTCCTCACCTAAAATTATGCCTTGATTCAAAGAAAAGATTATTGCATTAAGTAGGTGGTATCATTCGGAGGGCCCCAGTTTGCATCTCTACTTTCAAAGACAAGATGACAGACCATCCTACTTGCTTTGCAAAGAGTGGTCTATACCACTCATTCTTCCAAATACCAGCCACGCATTTGTTGCCACAATAGTGCCATTTTTAGGTAGAGTTTCATTAGTGAGCATACCAGCCTAACTTACAAACCAAATCCTAAACTGGGTAGCATCAAGGTGGCCCTTTTCAATAGCAGGAGTCTTGACAGTAAACAGAGCAATTTAGAGGCAAAGAATCCATGTTTGTGTAGTCACGTTGACATGGTGCAAATGTAATGAAAACACCCCATCTGTGAGGGGGGGTTCCTTGTCTGTCACACCTTCAAGCAGACTGGTAATGGTGGAGGTGCCTGTGTTCATCAGGGATTTTGTTCCTTCCAAAGTGATAAGAAAGAATCTCATTCTGACTGAGTCCACTGGTGAGTGAGCTGGGTGTAGTTTTAAATCAACTGTTGATACTAATGCCTTTCAAATGGTACTAACATGTTCTAACTCCTGGTGCACCTAAAAAGTGTTCAAACTAAATGCTAAGAATCCTTCAGAAACCATGAATTCCTTTCATCTGAAGTTATGAGTAACACCCCACTCTCCAATGACTCTGTTGTCAGGGACTTGGACACTCTCCTTAAATCACCGTCTAGCAACTGTAGTTAAACAAATCTTCTATATCTCACAATTAGAAAGAGCATCTGATCTAAATATTGAGTATGATGCACCATTTGTTTTATATCTCTAGACACAAAAAAAACTTGGAAAACACAGAGATTTCTAAAAAAAGAATCGGAGACCTCAAAAGGTTTGGTTATTTGGAAAGAATTCTGCAATTCCCCACAGTTGTCGCTCTAGTCCTGGTAGCACTGCCACCGCAGTGAGTAAATTCAGGAGCTTCCCATTGCCAGTCTGCTCTTCCTTTGTCACTTAATGTCTCAATCATTGCTAGTTGGCTGTGGTAGTTTTTGAAGACATGCATTCTACAGTTTCCTCTGTAAAAGTAATGGTTTCTCTTTTCTCAGCTAAAGTCCTTAACTACACTTGTAATAAATAAATACCAGCTTTGCTTCAAGGCAAATAAATGAATTTTACTTATAGGAAATAGTGCACATGTGAATTAAAATATACATAAGTCGGCACACAAGGAAAATTAAAGTGCAGTAGACATAGGTAAGGATGCATACAGAAGAAAAAAAACTAACTCCAGATGTCAGTTTCATAGTTTTAAAATAGATAATTTTCAGTGATAGGATTAATGTCACAGGGAAGACAGTGACAGCAACTGCATTTCTCTTTTTTCCCTGTTATTCATTTTTCCTCATAACACTCCAGTGACACACAATTATATAGCTAAAACTGTCTGCTATTTTTTGGCATGAACTTAGTTTTCTTAAACAAAAAACAATAATGGCATTGACAAGTCACTTGTGTAACCAGTGCATACATAACTAGTTGTCTTCTGACTTCACCACTGTTATGAATACAGGTCATACTCCACCTACCTACATACCCAACACCACAGTTAGAGTTTCTCATAGCAGTTCTACATCTTGTCTTGACTTGCTTCCCATTTGAGTCTTAAAGTTTCAGTAAACATTACATTCCAATGCCATTTCAACCTGTCCGTTATATTGAAAAAAAGTTGCCATCCTGTCTCGGGAACTAGTACCTCTTTCTGTTGTTTAACATCTTGACAAACAAAAGTGTTTGCCAGTAGAATATGTATTGAAAATAAACATACCAGAAGCAGAAAGGAAAAAGAGTGTGCATTGTGCTTCATTCTGACTGGCATAAGCCCATTTTATGGGCATTCACTGGCATTACTCCTGGCTTTAGAGAGAGAGAGGTTCATTACCCAGTCCCTTGTCTTCCTCAGAAGAAGAGTTCCTCAGAGTTAATAGACACACACTTTGTATGTCAAGCAATGCGATTTCATGTTGGCCTTCAAAATAGCTTATACAAATGGATGGGTGCCTTAAGATACACTGGGGAACTTACAGGCCTTGCTGTCCTTGAAAAGATTGGCAGATCTTGAGGGTGGCTGTTGACAAGACACATGTGGCCTTGGGCTGATTACCATTTCCTATGGTTCCTATTATTACAGTTCCACTTGTTTGTTCTAGGGATCACAGTTCTGTAGTTAGGAAGTGAGACAGAGGTTTGATGTAGGTGGTCTTTGCCTTTTCTCTGCAGTTGTACATCATTGTAGTTAGTGTTGAGGTGCAAGAGGTTTGTCCAACTGAACATTGTTTAGTGTTTTACTATTTTCATGAAAACTGATTTTTCTTATTGGGATGTGTACTTTTGATTGTACTGCTGGTATTGCTCCATGTGTAAGGGATTTGTTGCAGTGCATGTAAATGCAGTGGTAGAAATCTCTTATTTTGTAGAGGTGAGGTACAGAGGATGCTTTGAATAAGATTTGATTGCCTGTGAACGTTTGTAGGGAGGGCCTTTTTATAAGGTGCATTAGTTTGGAATGCTGTTTTGAGGGAATGAAATGTGATGAAGATTCATGTAACAGTGTGGAAGTTTTTGCTTGAGACTGAAAAGAGCATTGTGAATGTGATATGGTTAATTAGTTGGCTAATGGTAGAGAATGTCCTGGCTAGAATACACAAAGGAGCGTACACATAACTAAGTTACTCGAGATCTATGTTGAGCCAGTTTATTTCCACAGAAGCATTGCAGTGTTCTTTTGTACATTTCATGTGTGTGACTCTCTGTGATTTACTACTATTTGAACTAGCAAAGCTTTAAATGGTAGGCTAATAGGTATATTGGGATTCAATAGCCACTGGTAACAATATGTTTCAGATTGCATAATGTCTTGCTTCAGTAAATAGAAATTGAGCTTGTTTATATGGTAACATAAGCTTTTCAGTGACTTTTTTGTGGTAAATTGGTGTGTGTGTGTGTGTGTGTGTGTGTGTGTGTGTGTGTGCATTTGCTTGTTTGTGCCTGTGTGTATATGGAGTATTCAATTGCATTAATACCAAAGCATAAGTGCACATGACAAGGAAATTGACCACAAGTACTTTGTTTTCAGCATTAATAGAAAGATGAAGCTGGTGTACAGAACAAGAGCACACACAAACTCATGGTGACTGCCTGTACCATATACATGTAGTATGGAAATTCTCTCCAAGCCTCCGTTTAACCCAGTCAACCTTTCCCATTAATCAGTAGCAAACAAATAGCAACCATGTGACTACTGCACAGAACAAGTGAGATGAATTTCTTCTCTTTCAGCTTAATGTTAGGGATAGTGGGAATCATAATTATCTCAAAATGTGCGATAGCTTGGACCTTTATGAAAAGCAGTAGGAACAAGATGAAACAAGACAGTAAAATGTAAACTTAATGTCACACTGAACACACAAATAACACAAAACAAGCAGCTTCATTACTTCTGATAAAAATGATTGTATTAGTGGAAAGCCAATTCCTTCCCATAGCATCGTGCAATCTTTTGAAATGCCATTATGGTGAACACTGCTTATTGGTGATACATTGATTTTACTTTTACTGTGAGCGGTTTGTTAATTTTTAATTTCAGTAACTGGTTGTTTCGTTGTAGGAAAATCACATGGCTTCAGTTAAGATGAAAGCTGGCAGACTCAAGTTTGTGAATAAAGATACTTTCTTGGTACACACAGAACCTGTTCCAAGCTGATTTGTAAGTGTGTGTGTGAATGAAAGAGACTTAATGCATCAGATCCATGTTGCATTCTTAAGTATTTTCATCCTGGGGGAATTGCAGAATAGAATTCCATCTTGGTATGAGAATAGGTATCATCTGTGAACATGCAGCAGATAAATGTTTTCAGGTTACACTCGTATTGGTTGTGTTATTTATCATTTATTATTTCATTTTCTCATGGGCGGCCACGATGGTGCTGCGGTTAGCATTGCCACCTCACAGCATGAGGTTCTCCGGTTCGATCTTTGGCTGGGGTGCCTTCTTTGCGGAGTCTGCATGTCCACCCTGTGGTCGCGTGGGTTTCCTCCGGGTGCTCCGGTTTCCTCCCACATCCCAAAGACATGCTGTAGGTGGACTGAACACTCTAAATTGGCCCTAAGTGTGTGTGTACCTTCTGTGGAAGGTTGAGTGCCTGGCTTGCAACTCGACACTGTAAAACTCCACTGCCAATCATGAGTGGGCAGGTGATCCGCTGTGGCGACCCCTGACCGGGAAAATCCGAAAGAAAAAGATTATTTCATTTTCTCATAATGTATTTTGAGTCATAGGTTCATAGACTGTTAATAGGCTAATGACACAGGAGGCTTTTCTAAGCCTAGCCAAGTTTTCCCAAAAGAATAATTATGTACTATAGCCAAATAGGACATTGAGGCCAGGCATTTATAAGCTACCTCTGTCCATAAGGGATATGGGTGTCAGGCTTGTTATAAATTTCCTATTCCACATCCACTTCCCTAGGTTGTGCTTAAACTGGGTAATAGATTAACTCAGCTTCACATGGATGGGAGGCTTGCACCATGGGAGGGGCAGTCTCTGGGACACATCTGTCTCTCGAGCATATTCTGTTTAAGTCACAAACAAAATTCAGGTCCCTAGACCTTGTATTTCTGTTACTCTGCCTTATGAATATGTATGGTCAGAGTCATGGCAGAGATGGAATCTATCCAGGCAAAAAGAAAAAAAAAGAATAAGGTATGGAAGAAATTCTGGGTGTGATGCATGGCCTTTGAAGAATGCATATGCACACTTGTATATCACTCCCTTCCTGTCATGAGGAGTTTTGTAGATTAATCTCTTGTTATAGGAAAAAAACATTAAAGGTCTTAAAATACAGGTAAAACAAAACCATTTCAAATTCCAGGACTGAATTGAATTTAGTATTTCAGAATAAAGTCTTTCTGTTGGGAGGGGCATTTAATAACATACCTTTATGTCTACATATTCAAGTGTCTCCAGTAAAAACCTGCCTGCAATTTAAAGCAGCCTTTTAGTGTGCAACTTTACAGCAACCTCTGTAAGGGATTATATGCTGTACAACCTAATACAGAAAACGAAAGCTAGTTGTTATTGCTTTGTCATTTAATAAAAGCAGACTGCCTGAAGAATTGTTACAAGTTTTTCTTTGTCTTCTCTCATTGCTGAAGCATTAGATTTGGGTAGATTTATCTTGCTGTTAACCTTGTGTTTAGTAGAAGGTTTTAATACTGTTAAAATTTTTACTTTTTTTCATACTTGCACATTTTTTGTCCTGGGTCGAGATATTGAACAATGGAGTAATTCTTAAACTCCCTGGAAATGTATGATAACTATGTTGCCTTCTCCTGCATTTCTAGTACATTATCATACAGAATCAAATTTTGGTTTCAAATTAAGCTTTAACAAATAAGAGTGAGTTTTAAATCTAGTAACCCTAAATCTTGAAGCAGATTTCTGTTGATCATTTGATATCTAACTACATCTTGAGCAATCAAAGAACATATAGAAGTTTTATGAATTTGCAGAAAGGGTAACAGAGTAACAATTGTGTATTCATTAATACTTCTGTGATTTGAAAAGGAAGCTGATAGCATACCTTGCATGCAACAGCAGAGACTCTACCTGGCAAACGTAATGTGTTAATGTTGAAGTACCATGCCCCAAGGGACTGCATGACCCATTTAATAGTTCAAAAAAGAAATTGAGCATGATCATGTGAGCCCTGAAGTATGAAACCCTCTTTGGGGGTAAAAACAATCATGGTTTACTACAGAGCACTATGCTGGCTCAAGTAATGACCGTTCATTTGTTTTTGCACTGGGAAAGTAACCCATGCATGATTATATGAATGCCCTTTCATTTATAACTGCTAGTTATTTCTGAATAGTTCAACCATTCAGAAGCAAATGGAAAAATTACAAAAGTAAGAATGGTAAATTTAACATTCCAAAACATCCTGACTGTTATATTTTATAGCAGCTCACTATGACTTAGAAAGCCATGGGCATCTTTTTACAAGAGCATTTGTGTGAAATCAGTTTCACAGTCTGGGGTGCCCATGATCAGATAAGTGCTTCTTTTTGCCTATAAATACATATTTCACTCTCTTAAGGCACAATTCTCGTTTAAAGTATGGCAGTTTGTGATGAATTATTGAATGCATGCAGCAGTCATGTAAATTAATAAAAAAAAAGTTTTTTGAGTATGGGGATAAGAAAAATACAGAATAATATTGGAATACAGAAAAAAAAGTTTCTGAAATCCTGCAGTGAACATAAAATAAAATACTTTTTAATGATGTTCATCGTGCATACAGCTGCAGTCATAACTGATGGGTTTTCCTGCCGTCAGGCGGGTCCTCGGTCGGCCAAATTCCAAAGTCTAAGTCCGGCGTCAGATGTCGTCGCTTCTTCCCTGACTTCAGAGTGACAGGGGTATAAAAGAACCAGCCGACGCCATTTTCTTCAGTCCTTCTTGCCGCGCGGTGCCCGAAGCCGAAGCAGTTCGCAAGTGCCGGTCGGCCAGCTCCTGAGATTACGAATATTTTTCAACCGAAGTCTTCTTGAAAGCTAAGTACCCCGTTGCGGAAACTTTTCTTGCCTCAGACCGATGTCAGACAAAGTTAATAATTACATTTCATGTGGGAAGCAAATACCGCATAAGGATTTCCATTCCCTCTGCATTCCTTGCTTAGGCCCAGACCACGACGTCTCGGCCTGTTGTTTTTGTGCTACATTCAACAGACGGCACTATTAAGCTTCGGGTGGAGTTTGCCCAACACTATTTTGGCAAAAAGTTTAATTACATTATGTCGTCAGATACTCCGATTCCAGTTTTGAGTAAAAGACGCAAAGATAAGGACCGATATACGAGGTCCGTGACTTCTACCGACACCACGCTAAAGCCGACTACAGGTGCTCCGGTTTTCAGTGAGGCGGCTACGCAGCCCCTGACTACCGATGACACTTCATTAGCGGTGTCTTCTGTGCCCGAGGTTGCAGGCTCTTCGGCCCACACCCCGACTACAGATACCAAAGCCACTCTTGGCGGGGAAACGCAGAGTTTAGACAGGCCTGCCACCTCTCAAGGTGTCTTCAGGCCTTCTTCTTCTTTTTCCATTAAGGCTTTCACTAAATCTAAAGCAGCCATGCATTCTAAAAGACAAGCTCCACAGGGCCCCTCTCAAGGCCCCATGCCTAAAAAGCAGATGTTCAAAATGGCTGAGGATTTGATTACTCTTATCAGGAGTTCTCAACCCCCCTCGGACAAAAGGCCCAGAGTTGAGGAAGAATACCCTTCCTTGGATTAGGCCTCCATTACTTCAGAACATTCTGAAGACCAGGAACATTCCTACTCCCCTTTTGAAGATTCTGATGCAGAGGAGTCCATTCCCTCTGTCTCCTCCCCTGAAGACTGCTCTTTTGGGGAAACCTTGCATACCTTGAGGGAACACTTCCACTGGGAAGGCCAAGATTACTCAGACTCCAAGAAAAGGCTCAGGGATTTCCTCTTGCTCCTCAGCACAGGCCTCTGGCTATCCCTCCTGTCTTAGACATACTAGATGATGTGTATTCAGAGGCCAGCCTTAACCCAGATTCTTTACCTCCAACTCCAGTCAAGCCTGACAGGTATTACCGGGTTCCTGATTCACACCAATTCCTATACAAAAGCCATGCAGCTGACCCAGAAACTATTTCACAGGGTCCCAAAGGAATTAAGGCCTCCACTGCCAAAAATCCGTTACCTTCAGAGGGAGATTCCAGAGCTTTAGAAAGGTGGGGGAAAAAGGTATACACCTCGGCCACCTTAACCATGAGGGCATTAAACTGTCAGTTCCATATGTTAAAGTATCAACAGTTTTTGTTATCTCAGTTGAAAAGCAAAATGTCACAACCTGAACAACCAGACTTGAAGGAGTTGCAGGATTTGTTGCATAGTGCAGAGCAAGTGGGTAAACATACCTTGCAATGTGGTTTTGATGCTTTAGAGGCCTCATGTAGAGCTGCTGTTACAGGATCAGTCATACGTAGACATGCTTGGCTCAAAGAGCAAACCTTACCAGATCATGTCAAAGCTAAATTACTAGATGCACCTCTTCAAAAAGATGTATTGTTTGGTGTTAAAGCTGAGGAGGTATTAAAGAAAATGGAGGAAAAGGCAAAATCAATGCAAACAGTGAAAGATTTCCTACAGGTACAACCTCCACGTTTCAGTAGAAATTGGCCTTTAAAAAATTGGTCCTTTCCAGCCACGGACAGACCTCAAAGAGGTAGATACAGGCGCCCGAGGGGTAGAGGGCAATCTCAAGGATCATTTAGAGGCAGACAATGGCAAGCACCTACACCAAGAGGTGGTGAGGATAGTTCACAGCCATTCAGAAAGCAGAACCAATGACTTTCCCCTCTGCATGCCAAGCAAGGCTCAAATGGCAGCACCTTTAGGTGGAAAACTGGCATTATTTTCGAAAAATTGGCATATTGTCACAAAAGACAAATGGATCCTGGACATTATAGACAGAGGCTACAGATTCCACTTTCACACCCTTCCAAAAATGAGAGGCATGCCAAACCTGCCACACAATCAAAGGACAGAGGCACAAAAACAAATTTCAGATCTCATGGACATGAAAGCTATTCAAGAGGTACCTGCACAAGAACAGGGTCAAGGTTTTTATTCCAGACTATTCCTGGTACCAAGGAAGGGCAAAGATTGGAGACCTATTTTGGACCTATCCATCCTAAACACATATTTACTCGTACCAAAATTCAAGATGCTCACATTACAGCAGCTTCTTCCCATGCTGTGCAAGGAGTCTTGGCTGGTAACATTGGACCTCTAGGAGGCATACCTGCATGTCCCAATCAGACAAGATTGCAGAAGATACCTCAGATTTCTTGCAGGTTCAACCCATTATCAATTCTCTGCATTGCCCTTTGGCTTATCTACTGTGCCCAGAGTGTTCACGAAATGCCTGGCATCAGTAATTGCCTTCTGCAGACTTCAAGGGATACAAATATACCCATATTTGGACGACTGCCTGATCCAAGTGGACAGCAAACACATACTTCTGAAACACCTGGCATTTGTAATAATGTTGTTGAATTCTCTGGGATACACAGTCAACAAAAAGAAATCAAGACCAATACCCTCTCAAACAATAATTTTCCTGGGTGCCAACTTGAATACAAACACCCAGATGGCCTACCTCATGCCAGAAAAACAAGGGCAACTAACTCAATACTTCAGAAAACTGGCAACCTTCACCAGGCTGACTGCAAGGAAAATCCTGCAGGCTCTGGGATTCATGGCATCTTGCATCCTGCTAATCCCATATGCAAAGCTGCATATGAGGAAACTTCAATGGTACCTAAAAAACTTATGGTCTCAACACAGCCACAGTTTGGAAACAATTATACCACTGATTCCATGTCTTCAAAAGGAATTTCTGTGGTGGGCTCAAGCATGCCAAAGAAACATAGGTCTCCCATTCTGCAAGCCTCAAGCAAATCAAGTCATCACAACAGACGCCTCGGACTACACCTGGGGGGGGTGCACATGACAGATCGGCGCATTCAGGGCAAATGGTCCCAAAAAAAAAAGCACCTACACATCAATCAAAAGGAAATGCTAGCAGTAATAAATGCTATTATGGCTTTCAAAGATCTACTGCATCCAGACCAGCTATTGATAAGGACAGACAACACCACAGTGATGTGGTACATAAACAAACAGGGAGGAACCCATTCATATCCCCTATGCAGGCTAGCCATGTCTCTTTGGAACATGGCTCTGGAATTACAAATCCAACTTCAAGCACAGTTCCTGCCAGGCAAGGAAAACATGCTGGCAGACAACCTAAGCAGAAATATGACAGATCCACACAAATGGAAGTTGCATCGTCAAGTTTTTACAAAGATAATTCAAGCATGGGGAAGGCCAGACATAGATCTCTTTGCCACCCACAAAATTACCAATTGACAAAATTCTGCTCAAGGACCTTCCATTCGCAGGCCTGGAAAGTGGACGCACTCTCTTTCAGTTGGACAACAATGACAGTTTATGCCTTTCTCCCTCTTCCTCTGCTGCCCAAAGTTCTATTAAAAGCCAGAGCAGACAGACCAAAGATGACTCTCATTGCTCCAGACTGGCCAAGACAACACTGGTACCCACTCCTGAGGAGCCTGACGCATTCCCCACCATGGATCCTGCCTCTAATGCCTCTTCTACTGACTCAGCACAACTTCAAAACTCTTCACAGGCAGCTGAAAACACTCAATCTAGCCGCATGGAGGATTCCTTAAATTCACAACAGACCCTACTCTCCAAGGAGGTGCAGGATGTCATTTTGGAGGCCAGAAGGCCTTCTACCAGAAAAGCCTACTCCACAAAATGGAAACGGTTTTGTGCCTGGAATCAGAAAAAGGGTCAGAATCCTGGAATACTGAATTTACCTCAAATATTACAGTACCTAGCTGAGATGCTAAACAGTGGGATTTCATTCTCCTCCATCAAAATCCATGCCTCAGCCATTTCTGCAGAATACAACACTGATCCTCCTTTATTCTCTCACCCTCTCTTAAGACAGTTCCTCAGAGGGGCTAAGAATATAAAACCCCCAAGGAAGCAACCAGTACCCGCTTGGGACCTCAATTTAATTCTAGAAAAACTGACTCTGCCTCCTTTTGAGCCAGCTGCTTCAACAGAACTGCAATATTTGTCATGGAAAACAGCCTTCCTTCTGGCTATCACCTCAGCACGCAGAGTTTCGGAACTACAAGCCCTCATGGCTGTGCAGCCTTTCATCATTTTCCATCAGGACAGAGTTTCCTTATGAACCAGCCCTTCCTTTATGCCAAAAGTAGTGTCCAGGGTAGTCTTGAATCAGGCTATCCACTTACCTACCTTTTACCCTAATCCACAAAACAAAGGGGAGAGACTACTACATTCCTTGGACATTCACAGACAGCTCCGTTATTATTTGGACAGAATGAAGCCTTTCAGAAAATCAGAGCAACTGTTTGTGTCCTATGCTACAGGTGCTCAAGGGAAGCCTATTTCCAAACAGACAATCTCAAAATGGATAGCCCACTGCATATGCTTTTGTTACTCTTTTCATGGTAAAACTGTGCCTACAGGCGTCAGATCCCAAACCACAAGGGCCACAGCTACCTCTGCAGCTTTCCTCAGGGGGGTTCCTACCAAAGATATTTTGGAAGCAGCCACTTGGAGTTCTGTACATACTTTCTCCAAGCATTATCACCTACCATTATACTCCAAATCTAGAGCGGGCTTCGCCACTGCAGTCTTGCAGGGAATCCTGGCTCCTCCTAGTTCCACTTAGTGCCTACCACCCCTTTTTAGCTTTGGGATTCTACCCATCTGTTATGACTGCAGCTGTATGCACGATGAACATAGTACAGTTTTGTACCTACCATAAATGTAGATGTTCGAGTGCTAATACAGCTGCAGTCCAGGTTTCCTCCCTCCTTCCCTCTTGGGACAGGCCTAATGGCTAACACCTCCTCATACAACCTGATTGGGGTATTCTTTTATGGTGCATTTGCTTGCAACTACTGTTTTTTGATTATATTGCATTGCATTATTACATAAATTTATGTTTTGCCTTCCTTCTGGGGGCACCTGACATCTGGGGCAAGAAAAACTGAAGAAAATGGCATCGGCTGGTTCTTTTATACCCCTGTCGCTCTGACATCAGGGAAGAAGCGACGACATCCGACGCCGGACCTAGACTTTGGAATTCGGCCGACCGAGGACCCGCCTGACGGCAGGAAAACCCATCTGTTATGACTGCAGCTGTATTAGCATTCGAACATCTACATTTATGGTAGGTACAAAACTGTACTTTTTGCTGATGGGATGGAGAGTCAAGTGACTAAAATTTGGAAATGATGAACTGAAATTCTGGCATCTGACAGTTCTTAGTTCAGTGCATGATATTTCGGTTTGCTAGATTAATTGCGAAATTTGTGAAATTTGCTTTACATTATATTTAATGTGGGACAGCTGAAATCTTTTTAAACCATGTAATGCATTCTCATGTTGCTGCCGTAAACTCCTTTGCCTTAAATTTTGCACATGTCTTTTCTGTTCGTCTTTACCTAGTGATGTAAGCCCCTACCTTTGCATCACTATTGTCTCCATAGGGACTAGTTGTGATGCATTGTGTGCAAGTTGTGTTCTCTGTAGAGCTACTAGTCAGATTCAGCACAATTATAGTGAATCCACTAATCTGCATCACTGCCCTGACTGTGACACAACAGTGTGGAGCAAGGCTGTTCATATGCGAACACACGCCTAAAGCCACAGCACTGTGGGAAACTGTGTGATTATACAAGGATGTTTATAATGTAATGTTTCTTGGAAAACAGTCTGTCTTATCAATTCCCAGTATTTTTCATGAGATTATTATGTTTTTAGCCACATCAGAACAGGCTTTATATCTGCACTTTTCATGATCAGTCACTAAGTGAACACTACCTGGTTATCCAATGTAAATAAATAAATAAATAATGTGCAGTCTTTCAAATTGCACTTAATACACAATCAAAAGTTAAGTAACTCTGTCTTGTATGCTGTCCACACAGCTGCAATGCTAGGAGTAAGAAAGCAGTTGGAATAAACAGGGAAGCAATGTTAACTTGCAAATATTATTAAGTAAAAATAAGAGCTTAGTACTATGTTTGTGTGAACTATGTCCAAAAATAGTTTTACTAAGCTACAGCTGCTGTCTCAATGTTAGAAAATTATCTTTTTTTAGCTGGAATAACTTGAATTATATACCATCGCAGTGTGTAGATACATTGTCTAGAAATACTGTGTATAGTTCTGACGACCTCATATTTGTAAGTACAGAGTAAGTAATAAAAAACAAAAAAAAACCCAGTTTATAGGAGAAAGATAAACTAGTCTGAGTTATAATTAACGTGTGTAGCGTAGAAATATTGAGGAGAAAAGATGATTATATAGAAACATGGATGTGACTAGATTAAGGAATGTGTCACACTTCAAATAAAGACATGCATGTGAGAAACAAAGGCTTGTTCAACCAGCAAGGTCTTTTCACTAAACACTGTTTTAGAATAATTATGGTATGACATTGGCTGTATCAGTTTTAAGTAGTTAAATTCAGAACTTCACATTTTCATAAATGTTTCCAGAGAAAGACTTGTCCCTTGACCTCTCACTAAGTATACAGGGACTTTGTGGCCACTCAGTTTCTAATTGCATGATTCCAGTGTGTGTTCATTAGGTATGTACTTATTTTAAAATGTTAAACAATTATGTAGCTATCCCTAATGATATGAAGACTTGTGGAAGCTTTTCAAGTTTACATTTCTCTTTTCATGCAAGTTAGCTTTAGCAGGCTTGACAACACAGAGAGATTACCAAGTGCCAAAGTAGGAAATGTATGCATCATACAACACCTGTGGAAATTTCTTTACAATGAAGAAACAAAACTCATAGTTATTTACCTGCATGGCTTAAAAGGACAGACATGAATTACTGCACTCCCAGGGGCAGTGTGAGTTAGAAGCCTGATAGCTAACTTGCAGGGTCCTTGGAGTGTCTTAATATCAATATCATACAACCCGCTGAGTACATTATATGGATTAAAAAACAGGATTTTTTTTCATATTTATTATATATGTATTTATCATTCTGCTTTTTGCAGGGATCAAATTATTTGCATCTATTTGAATTTATTATTGTTTTAACAAACATTGGTCACTAATATTTTATTGACATGTTAGATATTGTATGCATTTATTGTTTTCTGTATGTGTTTAACACACCAGTTTTGTTAATATCATTTTTTTTAAATTTTGAACAACTGTATTTAGAATTTACTGTTTAGAAGAAATTAACTGTATAGCAATTTTCCTTTCATTTAACAAAATTCTAAGTTTATGTTTGTCATTTTAATTTGTTTGCAACTTATGGCAAAGTAAGAACACAGTTTTGTAGATATTAGTTGTCATTTTAACGGTGTGATGCTTGCAGTGTAATGAAGGCTACACAGTCATTTTAGTCATTGTTTCACTCGCTTTGCACTTTATAACTTGCATATGATATGCTGTCACATTTCCGTATAGTGGCAAAACCACACTAGAGAATTGGAGCAAAACTGCACAAAATGAGTGTACCAAACTTTAAGCATACCAAAACTTATCTTCTTTGTCAAAAGTTTTGATCAGAAAAATACCAGTAACCAACTATTCAGAATTTAAATACAAGCTATCCAATCACAAAACATCTTCAATTAACATTAAAACAATTAACATAGTTCTTTTAAAGACACATGATTAAAATGGTCTTAAAACTAATATATATATATATATATATATATATATATATATATATATATATATATATATAGACATATAAAAAGATAAATAAAAGATTTATTTGTTTACACTTTTCACATTTAGTCCTTTGCCTTCAAAAACATTAATATTATACCATGACCCCCAAAACGCAGCTAATTGTGGCGTGCCGTGCCCATTGTAATCGAAGTTATACTAATGGAAAAGGTCCTTTCCATTAATATAACTTATTTCCTAAACTACTATGCTATGTTAAATGGGTTTAACATTTAAACCCATTTGTTTTAAAGCAACGGAGAAAGCAAGATCTCCGTTGCTTTTTTTTTTGTCTCTCGCTATGTTAAATGAGTTTAACATAGCGAGACAGTTTTAAAATAAGCAACGGACATCTCCGTTGCTTATTTTAAAACTGTCTCGGCTTGTTACATCAACTGCCGCGGATGCCAGACATCTGCGGAAGGGCAGTAAACAGGCATTATACTATGCCATTATTTAAGAAAAGTAATAGTTTCTTTTCTTAAATAATGTCATGGTATAATAGCAATAACCCAAACCACGCCTCGGGACCAAACCACGCCAACCGTGGGTAAATTTAGCATTACCCACACCCAGGCGTGGGTTATTGCTATATTAATAACCTCATTGAGGCCTGTATGTTTGTTTCTAATTCTGTTTGCCACATAGTCTCTCTCTTTTCCTATGTAGTTCTTAAAATTGCCACCTCACTTTACTTTGGGTACTTGTTGTTCTAATACAAAAAAACAAAACTTTTTTTAAAGGTATTGCATACAGTGCTGTGTTTGTAAAGTGCACTGTCCACATTTTTACACTAAATGGGGTACTGTCTGATGTTTAATTCTTTTATTAAATGCTGTAGAGGTCATTCCTACATGGAATGTTTTCCTTGAAGTAGTATTTTCCATGCATGGCTGTTTGCAGAGTCATCTGGACTGTATAAAGTAGATTTGGAAAAATCTTAATATAAGATAGTTTTGTATTTTTGTCTGTTCTTTTAAAAACACTTTTACATTCTGGTTTTGAATCTTGCCATGTGTTTTGTTTTCCTCTTTCCTAGTTTGGATTGCACATACTTATATGGCTTTAAGGTTGCATTACTTCTGATATACCTTAACATATTTCATTGGAGTTTTGCAGTAAATAAGACTGCCTAACTGAAGACTGAAATATGTAAATGTACTTCTGAAGAGTATTTGTGTTTGTATATGCGAGTGCATTTGCTTGTGTGTGTGATTTATGTGAGAACAGAATCTGGTAACTTAATTTATGTTTTTTGCATTGGAGAAGGCTGAACTGTTTTATTGATACGAAGTACTCCACATATGGCAGCAGAAAGCTATACTGTCAATGGTTTTGCTTTCCAGGATCAAGTAAATCAATCAGTCTTTTGGCTTTTCCCATTTAAAGGTTGCCACAGGGGATCTCTGGTCCATTAATGATTGGCAGTGAATTTTTACTGTGTCGAGTTGCCAGCCTGGTGCCCAACCTTCAAAGAAGGCACACCCATTCACACACGCACCTACCTGCATGTCTTTAAACATCACTCAACCGTGGGGAGGACATGCAGACTATGCACAGAAGGCACTCCAGATGAGAATAAAATGGGAGAACCTCTTGCTGTGAGGTAACAATGCTAACCCGTTGCACTACCGCGGCTTTCCAGGCTCAAGTAAATGCATATGTTAATACTGAGACTAAGCCAGGAGAAGTATGAATCTCTGCAGTCTCTTCCTGAATATGGCTAACTGTACACATTTGCCTTATTCAGGAAGAAGCTGAAAGCTCATTTGGCTTAGAAAATAAAATGGGATTGCTTTAGTAATATTGATTAAAACAGCACTAAGATACAGCCACTTAATAACATATTAATAATGGACACATACAGAACACAAATGTTGTAGACTGTAAAATTGTAAAGTAAACATCTGTCTCCCTTGTACTACTATACATATGCATAGATCAAAGTCACCAGATGCAACAGTATGCTTTTTAAAGACTTTTATTAAATTATCACTTAAGACATAGGCAAACATATATTAATGGTAAAAGAAAACAAACCATGTTAACAGTTTTTCCATTTACATACATTAAACATCATTTATGTTTTCTTTGTTTATAACTGTGATCAGTCCAGCATTACATAAACCACTCAATTCCTGCCTTCCTTTAAAATGTTATTCCTGGTCCTAAACATTGTTGTGCATGTATTGTTCCCACAATTTCCATTT
Organism: Protopterus annectens; assembly: GCF_019279795.1. Lineage (NCBI taxonomy): Eukaryota > Metazoa > Chordata > Ceratodontiformes > Protopteridae > Protopterus > Protopterus annectens. The sequence continues at coordinate 276,129,145 of NC_056743.1, forward strand.
ATTTCTATACAATTTGTGCCCCTCTTCCAGGTTTGAATGAACATGTTTCAATTGCTAGTATATTATATTTAAAATTCTATAAAGTTTAAGGTAGCTAAGTGGAAAATTACATATAATTTTTATGTGAAAAAAATTTTTACTAATGTATTTTACTTAATGTTTTTAATATGTCATTCTTTTATTGGATACTTGGTAGTCGCATGGCATGTAGGTAGGGGTATTTGAATGGTGTATTAAATGGGTATTGCAAGGATTCTGAAGAAGTCTGTTATAAGCAGGTGAAAGTGCTTAATCCTGGTTTTTACTGATTTTTTTGGCTTTATTTATGTTTAACAATAAAGACATTCTGTGTGGTGCAGACGTGTCAGTATCTTCCATTTGCTTTAGTTTTTTTGTTTTTTTTTTTTGGTTCTTAGTTTTTTCTTTATCACATTTTTAATAATCTGTCCATGCCTGAGTATTGTGTCAATGCTGGAACCCGTGCTACCATCAACACAGATAATGTTATTGCAAGTATTGGCCTTTTTAACACAGCTTGTTCAACAACTGAGTGAATAAGTAGTTGGATTTATGACGAACACTAATAACGTGAGTAATTCCATGGACTTCAGTAATATACGTCAATGTCTCTTACCCCTTGAACATCATAACAAATGTTATATGGTCCAGGAATGTGGAACCAGTGTAGAAAGGACAGTCAACACTTAAAAACAAGTAAACAGTTTGAGCCTATGGTTAAACAGATCTATTGATTGTAACAGTTTATCTTGCAGTGGCACTGGCACCTTACAGCAAATGATGAATAAGTTTGAACAGGTGCTGCTTACGTGTGCTGTAAGCTGCAAGTTGAAAATTACTTGAAACAATGTGTGAGAAACAGGTTCCTCGTGGTCTCCGAAGCTGGAAATTTCCAGTGGGTTCAATTCCTGTCTCTACTTTGCATTATGAAGTTATTGAACTTTTTGATCGGCAGAGTATAGAATTCCATGAAACTCCATTAAGCACAATCAGCAAAGTATAGACCAGCTTATTGATGAAGCTTCTAAGCTGGACTCTAACATTAAGAAAGATTTATTGTTTGTTTCCAGGCATTCTCAATATAATAGTATTTACAGTAGAATTGATAAAAAGTATCATGGACATTCAAAAAAAGAAAGAAAAAGAAAGGGATAGACTTGAATACCTGGAAGGGAGAGCCTATCCACAGCGGGATCGACCCACTGGGGATGCAGAAACAGGAACTGAGGTTATTACTGGCGATTCTAAGGAAGAGACCCACTCTTTAGAACAGCCTGCACCAAGGAGGTCAGAATGCTTGAGAAATCAGAGGAGCAACCCTCAGGAACTCCCTCACCACAGGAACAACCAGTGAAAGTGGCAGAACAACACAAGGGGAAACCACAGATGGAAAAGATCTAACTTTGTTTCCTGACCTTTCCGTTTTCGAAGGAGAAGGTCGTCCCGAAATAATTTGCAATTTTGCAAGTCACTTAAAGGTTTATAATTACATTGTTAATGTGAATGGGTGTGAACAAGCAGAACTGCTTGGTAGGGGTTACACTTTTGTTCCTACCGTGCACACAAAGATTGAAAAAGTTTTTCTTGATCTGAAACTTTTCATAAGGAAATTAAACTTGAAAATGTTTTTAAATAGAGTCAGAATGGAACATGAAATGAGCTTCGTGTGAAGACGTAGCATCTTTAATCCACCCCTTTCTTTGACTCTTATTATATTTGAAAAATTATGTGATTTTGAAGTAAGACAGTGTATTGTAAACGAGATTGACCTAGGCAATTTAAAACTAATTTAAAATTTGAATTACTTGAACAATTGTCATGCTAGAAATGTTAGTCATGAAGCCCAACAAGGAGGGGGGTGGTTATGCATAAGATAGATTATATTGGAAAAATGTTTGAATGTTTGAATGATGATGATTTTTACGAAGAAAGAAAAAACACCCTGAATTATATATGTATTAGATATAGGAAGAGTGATTTTTTTTTTCTTCAGGATATGGTTGAACAGGGACAAGTTAGTGAAGGTGTGTTTGAATATTTAAATGTAACATTTCCAATTGTCCCTACCATATTTGGAATCCCAAAAATGCATAAAATTCACAGTGAGGCCTATTGTTAATGCAGGTACTTCCAAAATATATTCATTGGCAAAATATATTGACACCAAGCTAAAACATTATTAGATAGTTACCTGCATTTATGCTGAGACTCTTGGGATTTTGTACTTGCATTGAATAAATTAACCACATCTACCTTCAAAAACACTAATTTCTCAGAACACAATATTTTCTGTAATTTAATACCACATATTTAGGGGTTAGAATGGTTTTAAGAATTTTCAGAAGATTCTGGAAAACTTATTAATGAGATCAACACTTTGGCCACCCTCATGGAAATGTGCTTGAATACTATTTGGTATACATTGAAGGCCAGTATTTTCAACAAAAGAATGGAATGCCAATGGGGGCCGCTTGTTTTGGATTCAACTGAAAATTGCTAGAGAAGGTCCTTCATGTATGATTCCCTTATCCCTTTCTTTTCACCTTTACTCTGTCATTTCCTGGTAGGAAACCAGTCTCTAGCCTGCAGTCCAAATGCCTTGTTGGCTTCATTCCACTCTGACCTTTCCCCTCTTTTATTTGCTCCCAGTACCTTGGTTCCTTTCCCAGTTTTCTCCAGTAAATTATATCCCCTTCCTGCCTTTTTCTCTGTATCCCTACTTGCAGACATTCCTTTGGCAAAATCTCCTTTCTCCATTCTCATGTTGGCTTAGTACTTAGAATAGTTTATGCTACTTTATGAATATAATATTCTGTACAGATGGTACTGTCCTCAAAGATCTGCATTAAAATCCCACTCTCTCCTTGTTTCTTCAACGTGATATGTTTTAGTTGGATAATATGGTGTCGCTGATTTGTGATTCTATACTGTTTTTGTCGTGTTTTATATTTTTGATATGCAAATTATTCTGTATTTAATCTGTCACTAGCTACACTATAATAGGTCAATAGCTTATATTTGGATTGTTTTAAAAATTGCTGTCTTGTCTATTACGTTCTTGTTTACATTTTATTTACTGTTTTGTGAAATCATTTTTGTAATATTGGTACTTTATATTTTTTTATACTGAATGTACAACAGAAAAGAGCACTCATGGTATTTGAAATGTCTGATATTGTTTGTATTGCATGATGTCTGCCTTATGAACAAGGCCATGCCTAAAAATGGACTACTCCATTCACTGTTTTTATTTTCCATTTGTTAACTGGGCAAGTGGTCTGGTCTATTGACTTATTTCAACCATGACCCAGGCTTTAACAGTAATTAACACAGCATCAGCAATTGAAGCAGTGTATACAATAACACTGGGTCATAATGTATTAAATATACTAAAGCAAGTTAAACAGAGTGCAGGATGATGTCACAATATGGTGTAGGTTTTCCACTTGAATAGCAAATGCATTATCAATATGCAGTTAAAAGAAGACAGTTTAATAAGCTATAAACTATAATGTTATAAAGATGGAGGATTAAAACTGAAAAATAAATAAATACATTGTTTTTCTTCAACAGGAAATATTTGAAGCAGATGCAGCAGTAAGATTCTTGACACTGAAAACAGAGGTAAGTAAAAAGTGTGTTCATTAGATGTGGTAGCATAATCAGATGTCCATCATGGTAGTTAACATAATGGATGAAGTTTTTAGGAGCTTTGCAAAGTTCAGGATTATGCTGCTAAGAAAAGGCAACACTATCAGCTGTGAAGATTGCATTTTACTTTTATGGTAGTGCAGCAGGCTTAGTAGTCATTATGGGCTTGGGCTTGCTGTATTGGGGACTGTTTGGTGAACTACATGGATTTTTTGTATGTGCGAGTAAAAAAGGGTTGGAGGATGAGGACCTTTTCGATTGTGTTTTTGGATGGTTTGGCAATTTTTTCTTTAGAAGCTTTGCATAATTTTAGGCCTAGTGGTACATTGTAAATGATGTGTTGTCTTGGAGGGTTCCCTATTAGATGAGCAAACACTTAAAATGTCGAGTACGACATGCTCAACAGCTTTTAAGTGAATGTTCATCTAAGCGAAACCTCAGAATGTCGAAACAAGGAGTTTCGAAAAGTCAGTTGGCCAACCATCAGGAAGCCAACGGCTGACGCCAGAACGTTCAACTTGTCTAGCTGTACTTACAGTCCTCCACTGTGGTGTTGTCTTGTCGTTTGTCCTGTGTAATGTTATGACAGTCCTCCACTGTGGTGCAATCTCGGAGTTGGTATATTTAAGTAGGGGTGGTGTTGGAGGCACAGCCCCCATATTGGGGGGGGTCGAAGACCCCCACTTTATTTTGTTTGTTGATTTGTTTTTGCTTTTTTGGAGAGGTTTTAATGGTGTATAGTGTATTTTAGCAGTCATCAGTTGGCTTCCTGACGGCTGGCCAGCTATAACTTTTCAAAACTCCTTGTTTTGACATTATGGGGTTTTGCTTAGATGAACTTTCACTTAAAAGCTGTCAAGCATGTCCTACTCTACATTAAGTGTTCATTCATCTACTATAGACCCGTCTTGGAGGTATGATGCTTGCTGATGGTGGGCTGATGTGAGAGATTTGTCTCCATGTTTCATATCTACCAGCTTTACCCATGAGAAGTCTGTTCAAAGTACTTAAATATCTGTATCCCTTTCTAAGGCGATTATTTCTAAAGATCATTTACTAAAAGTATTATTGAAAACCAAAAAGTACTTCCTGCATGGGACTGTCACCTGACATTATACCTGGTTGCTTAATTAATACTGCTAAGCATGCCCTTGTTGGACACACTCCACAAGCTGTTTAGCTTATGTTAAGCTACCAGTTTTGTCCTTGATGTGTAGCACACTACAGTGTTGATGCCCCTCCATAAGGATGGCCTTAAAACTGACCTGGGTAGTTAAAGGCTTAACCTTACAAGCCTCATCTGCAAAGTGATTGAACATACTGTAACTTACCTCATAACCCATGAGATCAAGAATCTTGTGAGATGTGAGACTTGTCATCAAGCAGTTTGAATTTGGGAAGGCTAGATCCTGTGTATTTAATCGGGTATTTTTTTTTCGAAAGGGCTATGGAGGCTCTAGATAGTGACCATGGAGTCCATGCAGTGCATCATGACCTGACCTTTGACACCAACAGAGGCTGAAAATGCTGTCCCTTTATTCAGTGTCTTATAAACTTTTGAGGGGAGATCCTGGCCTCATTTACTGAGCCATTAGAAACCAGATTGTTCTGCACCCCCCCCCCTCCCGCAGGTCCAATATCTCCACCAGTATTAGAAACAGGGACTTAATCTTCACCAACAATTAAACCTGTCCATTCACCATGATTTATTTATAATCCAGCACTTCTCAGCTGGAATAAACTTCCTCTGCATGATCAATGTAATCCACTTGTCATAATATCCCGTAAACATAAGCTCAATAGGAATCCACAAATTTATTCCAGGACTGACCGATATGGATCTTCTGGAGAAAGGAGGCATTTCCTGAGGGGGAGGGGTATTGGCTAGGTGAGAATTGTCATGAGACTCAGTGGCCTTGGAATATCTAGAAATCTTTATGAATCTGTTATGAAGTTTTGAGGTTTAGCAGCAGAATTGTTTTTTTATCACTTAGTATGTTTTCTTTTATGTGGTTTTACATAGTTTAGTATTGGATATGGCACAGTTTTACTAAATTGTTTTCTTTATAGGTCTTCAGCTGTCTCCTACCTCTTGGATAAGAATGTTTCAGGCTATTTTATGGCAATTTTATTTATGTTCACTAGAGCGTTGCTTTTATTTCTTTTGATCCTGTCCTCATGTATTCTGATATGAGCTATACAAGAGCATGGAAATTTCTAGAATATTGAAGTGGGGCATGACAGTTATGTCCTTGTTTTTATTTCTGTTGTATTATGTATAATGTATGTATTTTCTTCAGGTTGTCCTTTTTAATATAGTGTTTCATTAGTAAAATGACTGTATCACTGCATGACTGAATCACTTGTTTGGGTAGATTCTGTTCTATGGCCTATTTTAGCCTTGATTTGTCAAATCTATAGCCTTGTTTCTATGAAGTGATTCACAGCTAAGGCTCAAAGCAAATGATTTGAATATGACTAAGAGGCATTTGTTCTTTCCTTATTCTTTTCATCATTTTTTTGCAAGTGGTTAAATCCTAGTACTATGGTTGTATACTATGTCTTTTCTGTTTGGAAGAATATTTTGGGCACTAAAATATAGATGCAGTTTGCTGATACTTCGGTAAGCATTTTCTCTTATTTTACTGATCACTTTTCTTCTTTTGTTTGAACATATGTACACTGCCTTACTGTTTATATCTTTAAAGTTTAATTGTATTTGTTGTATTTAGTATACAGCATTCATTTCCATTGTCTTTCCAAAATTCAAAAGTTTGTGGTGTTAACGTTTGCACACACGTTTTCTTCTGATTCACATAGACCTCTGTTTGTCAGATTAGTATAAAGAATTAAAGTTTTATGTATCCCTGTTACACTCCCTCTTGGAGTCCTGAGATTGATTCCCTTCATTCTCCGCTTGTGTATTGTGTGCTAGAGTAAACCAGTCAGTCATTTTGCCTGTTTGTCCTACTAATGGGTATTTATGCCTAGAAGGGTTAGCTTAACCAATAAGTAAAATAATCGTAACAAATCTAGTATGTAGTAAGAATGCTGTTCAGGTTAAAAAATAAAAAAGTTTTTCTAAGTGTTTGTTTACTGATGGGGTTTGCTGATGTATATTTTTGGCATCTTCTGTACTGTTTTAATTTGGTAATAAATACTTGGCTTGATGAGGTGAATTGAGAGTTCCTTTTTTCCCCCATCTCAGCCCCCATGCCGACCATCTTAATCTGCCTCCCAGCTGTTGTAGCGATCCACGTTTTCAACAGAAGTGACAACTCAGCGGTTCATTTATTTCCTTCAGGGAGAAAGTTAAGCTAGCTGGGAGTGGAGCTATCATCCTTGCTGTGCAGATTAGCATGCTCCCCCCCAACTAACTCCCAACCTTTTGACAGTTGTGATACTGCACAGTTGCAGACATAATGTGCATGTGTACTAGTGCACATGCCATGCCCCACCAAGGTACCACACCAGTGTGTAGCTCACATCTCAACGGGTAATTGTAGGCAGTACAGCTACACTCCTGTATGTGTCACCAGTGCAGTGAGTCAAATCACCACCCTTCCCCAATATGGGCAAACCAGCATTGACCTCTCAATCCTATCCTCCTACCGCACGTTTGTGTTGCATGTGTCATTTGTCTAAGATTGGTCATCTGTATAGTGTTTATCACTGTGGCCACTTTTATTGAGCCTTCCTAAACTCTAGTGTCTTTTATCATTTTTATTTTGTGTCACACAATAGCATTTCATCTTTGTTGTTTCCTGAGTTACTTTTTTCAATCATCTCTTCTGCTTCTTTTGCTAAGCATATGTGGAAACTTATTTGTGTTGAAGTCACAGTTAGATATTTTTGATGTAGCAGCATTTTCTGAGAAGTATGCTTTTTATTAGACTACTTATATTTAGTTTTTGCCATAGGGAGTGATTCTAATTTTAGTAATATGAGTCAGCGTCTGCACTTAACATTTTTACAACAGTGTTTATACATTGTTAGGGAAGACTGGACAAGGTTTATCATTTTCATAAACAATATGTATAGCAGCAATTATTATTTGCATTTTACAAATATATTTTGAGCTGGGTGGCTGGACATTTAGGTGAATATTATCTTGCTGTGTAAATGCTAAATTGCTAGTGGGAAGTGATTAGTTACATTGAAGAGAGACCCTTAAGTCTGTGTGTGTGTGTATATGCATGTACATATAAAACATATGACCTAGCAGTTTAAATTATGAAATTGATACATTTATGTTCATAATTTAATTTCTTATAATTTAAATGCTTTCCTTATGTGTATTTAATTGTAATGTTGTATTTTGAATACATTACTCCATAAGAGCTTTCATTTATAATAACTACTTATTTTACGCCTTACAAATGCTTAACTGAATTTGGCTCCTTGAAGACGTGTGCAAAAAATTATTTTTTTAATAGCAGTTTGTGTAATTCAAGTGGTGTACTACTGTTCTGTACTCATAAACTTAGTATTTCAAGATTTGTATAACAGGGCATAGTATCTTTATAGGGTCATAAGGGCACTTCAGTGTTCACTTTGTTCTGTGAGGCATTCATAAAGTCATTTTTTGCAAATCTTGCTGGTTGCACTACTTAATTATAAAATTAATTGATATAAGCAACATTTTTAAGCCTAGTTGCTATTGCTCTAAACAGTGAAACATTTTACACACACACAAGGTAAAGAGTTCTAGCAGAGTAAAATATCAGGCCAAGGCAAGTTCACAATATAAAATTGCAATTGCTTTTGTTTATTCCCTAACACAGTTACTCAATGCCCTTTCTCTAGTGTATGATGTGGTTAAGCTATGTAAACTGAAGCCACTAACATTAGTGTTGAAGAGTGACAAAATAGACTAATGTGCCTTTTCATTGTCTCTGCAATTCTAATGCTTGCTTGGTTGGCTGGCTGGTTTGGATTATTGACAGTGGGTCCCACTTTAAAGTCTGCGTTTAGGTTCTGCTTAGGATGAGATGAGGAAGCTACCTTATTGTTTTGCACCCCAGTGTAATAGGTGAACTCTTGTGGTGTCAAAACCCTTATGTTACACACAGGCTGTGGAATAGTGCACTCTGTGCTGATGGTAATAGTGTCTTGGATTCAGGCTGGAAGACGGATGGATAATAGTAAATATATCGATAAGTACAGATCTGTATCGGGTAAGTAACTGAATCACTAATTTCTCTTAAGTCATGGAATACTATTCAGTAAAGCATCATCATAGCGATAAGCAGAACCACATAGTGGAATTTGTTACTTTGTCTCAGTTTTAAGCTTCTTACAGAATCTTGTAGTAAGGGAGAGGATGGGGAAGTGGGAAGGATATTATTGGTTACTTCAGTGGTAAAGGTTTAACTTTAACACGAAGAAATATTGTTTCCTACCTAATGTTGTAGGATCTTGGAATACATTGACAGATGGGGATGGTGGACTGCAGGTTTAAACAAAGATTTATAGCGGTGTGGTACAGTTGTGAAAAGTTTGAAGGAGGCTATGGATGAGAAAAGGTCCTTTACTATGGTAGTTTGTGCATGTTTGTGTTTATCTCTGTATAAGTGAAAGAAGTAATGGGTAATAGGGCAAATAATGAAAAAGGCATGAATGCAGCCTACCGACTGAGAAGCAGGACAACTGTCTGTGCCACTGGTGATTTAGGATCGGTCAACAACTGAGGGTGCTTTTGGACCAATGAGGGAAGGTGAAGATGGGTGGATCAAAGACCATTTCCTTCTTTCTCTCCTGTTTCCTAGTTGAAATCAAAACACCATTCACATGTAGAGAATCCTCCTTATATATTCAATATATGTCAACAAAAGATGGATCATAGCAATCCAAAAAAAACTTACACACACACCTGCATATAATCACAAAAGCACAAAAATATAGTTTGATGTCACACATCTTTACAGCCTGCTACTACATCAAGATATACTCTTCTTCTTCTTCTTCTTTCTGCTTTTTCCCGGTTAGGGGTCGCCATAGCGGATCATCTGTCTGCTCATGATTGGCAGTGGAGTTTTACAGTGTCGAGTTGCCACCCCGGCGCCCAACCTTCCATGGAAGGAACACGCATGCACACACTCACACCGAGGGCCAATTTAGAGTGTCCAATCCACCTACAGCATGTCTTTAGGATGTGGGAGGAAACCAGAGCACCCGGAGGAAACCCACATGACCACAGGGAGGACATACAGACTCCACACAGAAGGCACCCCAGCTGAGAATCAAACTGGAGAAGCTCTTGCTTTGAGGCAGCAACGCTAACCGCTGCACCACCGTGGCCGCCCCTACATCAAGATATACTAAGGTATCAAATAAGTCCATGTTCAACTTATTGAGTCCACTTGAGGACTGAGAAGAGGGCACAAAAATTCCTGTACTGATGGTGTAACAGGCTGTTTGCTGCTTAACACAGAGTCCTGTGCAATATGACAGCAAGTGATATAGCTGGGGTTGTCAATAGATAGCATTTTAGGTCAGTAGGCTTTGTTGCACCCCCCAAAAAAAAATAGACCAGTACTTGCGTAAAGAGATAGAGAAGCAAGCAAACGGGTTCTTTTCTTACTGGAAGTGAATTCCAGTAAATGACAGGAGAAATGATAAAATATGCATTATTAAATAAGTTCCTGAAAAGATTGCCTTGAAACTACCCTGCTTCAAGTCCATACTTTTTGATAGTGCCAAAACTGTGAAAGGTAGTGTTGCCATTTTCTGACACGAGTGCTGTATGGAAAAATTATCTTAATGGAGAAAATCAGTTATTTGCAATTACATTTTGTAAAGCTGGAAATGGAGATGGACAGGATGGTTATAGTTTTGTGCTCACATTTGCCATGTGGTACATCTGGTTAGGGATATTTCCATGACAGAAAAGTACACAGCCTTAGCACTTCAGTTTTAAGTTTATATAAAAAAATCTTTAGACATAAGAATTAACCAGCAGAAAATGCCAGGCCTTTGTCCTCTAGATTGTTGCAGCTAAGTCATTGCTGCTCTCGCCCACTTCCCCACTCTCACCATCCCACAAAGTTCAAGTTCTACTAACCAGGCACTATGCCAGCAGTCAAAAACAAAAATGCAAAGATATTAGCAGTTTTAATAAATATGTTTTAGATAGGTGGATTCATGTAACCTAAGTTGAAGCAAAATTGAAACGGTATCATTTAGGTGCATCTTGAAACTGTATAGTGTGTGGGATTACCTTAACCATCATTTCAGCACATTTCTAAGGTTCAGATACGAAGGACAGATGAATGGGTACAACAGAGAGGGGGAGACCTGTGTCATGTAGGGCAAATTAAACAGAGACCTTTACAGTACTGATACCATGGGACCAAACAGGCAGCCCAGAAAAGTTGTGGGGACCTGACAGTATGTGATAATGAGAAACACCTTTAATTGCCTGAGTTTGGAATTCTGCAGCAGTAATCTAAATGGGAGAAAACCATAGCATACACTACCACTGGGAAATCTTAGTGGAATTGATGCTTTGTAAAGATAATATTTTTAAGACGGAAACATGGGAACTTAACAGACAGTACCTAGTTCGTTTGAATAAGTCTGTCATCAAGGATTAAGCAAAGATTGTGCACCTTCTACACATTCCAGCATGTCACCGCCATTGATGTTTGAACTTGGGGGTGGAGCACTGGAATCCCAGAGAGTGCTGTGTCTTGCTATTGTGACCATTTTTGAGGTACTGCGTTTTAGATGAAGACGCATCACAATAGTGATGGATGAATTCCAAATCAAGTACAATAGAGTTTTTCTAGGTATTATAGTCTTCATAAAGGAGAATTAAACATTGGTACCATAAGGTTGTTCTCTGAATAACATACCCCAGGGGTTGCATGTACACAGAAAACAATAAAGGACCCAGAGTTGTGCATCATAGCTGAAGGAAAATGGACTAAATGAATTAACATTAGAGATTCACTCTGAGAGCGTCTACAAAGCTATAAAGCTAGCCAGCCTATCGCCACGCATGTAAGAGCACAGTAATATACACGTTTCCAAAGAATCTCATAGTCTTGTGTGTCAGATGCTGTAAGAAACGAAGTAAGGCCAGAGGTGATTAGTTGGTGTGATGCTACATCTTCAGGAGAGTGTTAAAGACCCTGGTTATGGCAGTGGCATCACTATGCCTTTTCCTAAAACTAGAAATGCAAACCAAAGTCTAAACCAATTGTACTAGAAGTAGTGAACATAGTAACAGAGATAAAACAATTGGAAATGGGATCTTTAATAAAAGGGTAGGAGCAAATTACAAAGAAAAAAATGGGAATTGTAGGAACAGTACCTGTAGAATAATGTTTTAGAGGAGGATTGAGATTTAAAAGATTGCAGGATTTGAATGCGCTATGTAATGTTTAACTGACAATGACTGGACAGATAATAAGTGTTCTTTAATGTTTGCAACTGAAATATTTGGTTCATTTTCATTTATATAAATGTATGATTGCCTGTGTCATAAAAGACAATTTAATAAAGATGTTTCTTGTTGAAAAAAAAAAGAAATGAGTACATCTGGAGTGCCATCTTGGCCCAGTCAAACATCCCAAAATTCAAAATGCTTACACTACAAAAACTACTGCTCTTGATCATCCAAGGTGCCTTTTGGTCATTTTAGACTTAAAGCCAAAAGATCGCTTTTCCATCCTCCCATAGCCACACTCAGGTTAACTGCCTGGAGACTGTTTTTGACACCTAGGATTGCCTTGTATCCCAAGGAAATGATCTCTATTCTAAGGGAAGCAAGGAAACCCAGTACTAGAAAATCATACATAGCAAAACGGAAGAAATGTTTCCACCTGGTTTCATAACAAGAGCAACAACCCTTCTCTGGCAGACGTCACCTCAGTCTTACAGTACCTGTCAGACCTGTTTAGACATGCAGTTGCCTACTGCATCATTAATGTACATGCTTCTGCCATATCAGCCTGCCTGCACAGTGCTCCACACACCCACATGAAGCTGTTCCTAAAAAGGGGTAATTCACTTGTGACCATCCAGAAGGAACTATATTCCTGCTTGGGGTCTAAATTATGATGTGTTAGAGAAACTAACCTTATCCCATCTTTAACTTGCTGCCACTTCCTCTCTAAAGATGCTCACCTGGAAGATCAGTTTCTTATAATGGTCTCATCAGTTAGGAGGGTTTTAGAGCTACAAGACCTCATATGTAAAGAGCCTTTCACTGTCTTTCACAGGGATAGGGTAATCCTTAGAGCAAACCTATATTTTATTCCTAAGGTGGTATCAATCCACCTACCAGTAGGTGGTAGGGAATCCGCCTGTATATCATATTATCATAAGATGTAAATAGCAAACGCTATTTCATTGTACCGATAATATCGAAACAAAATATCGAACAAATGGAACAGCAAATTTTTTTCCCAGGGAAAAAATTTGCTGCTACATAAAAAAAAAAAAAATGAAACAAACACAAATTTAAGTGGGGGGCTGTGCCCCCCACACCCACTCTACTGAAATATACCAACTCTGCGATCGCACCATAGTGGAGGAAATGACAAAGTCCAGAAGTCGGCCCACCAAATCTTTTTCCTGGGAAAAAATTCAATGTTCCATGACTTCGCTATTTTGCCATTTCGACAGTATCGGATCGACTAAATAGCATTCGTTATTTAGTCCTTTCGATAACGTCATATAGACCCAGGAATCCACCTACCAGTCTTCATCTGAAATACACAGAACAGCACAGAGCAAGTCCTCCTTCATTTCCTGGATGTGCACAGATATATCAGGTAATGTCTAGACAGGAAAAAAGCCCAAATAGAGCAGAGCAATTACTGGTGGCTTTTACAGAGTGTAAACAGGATGGGCCTGTCTCCAAACAAACCATTTCAAAATGGATAGCAAACTGCATTAAACTCTGTTACTCACACCATGGAAAAGTTCTACCTGGATATAGTAATGCCCATTCTACCAGGTATGGGACAACCCTCAAGGCAATGTTTCCAGGGCTCGAGCAGGTTTTGATACTGCCATCCTGCAAAACCTTATTTTTTAGCATCATGCAGTTGGACCTACCCATCTGCCTGCTAGCTTTGGGAGTTCTCCCAAGAATCAACACTACAGAACTCACTACAAAGGACAAAGTACAGTTGTGTACCATTTACTATAATTGTAAATGTTCGAGTAGGTCAGTGCTGTAGTACATACTCCCACCCTTCATCCTCTTGGACAACTGCTGTTTTCCTCCTTTCTGGGTGCAAGAGGTAGAGGAGTTCCCTGCAGGTAGTCCTCTTATTTCTATCACCCCCTTGCTGCCTCCCATGATTTTCCTCTTTTCATCCAAATTCAGAAAACTGGAGAGGTTGTGCTGTCCTGAGGCATCAGACTACTTGTTCACTGTTAGAAAGACCTGAAGATAGGTTCAGAGTTGTGTAATAGGCTAATGGCCCTGGGGTCTTTACAAGCTTAGCCCATAGGATTACCCTGGCATCATGCCACCTGACCTTAGTTCCCAGTGCCTCTGTTGAGTACAGCCACTAGAGTGATCTCCGGGGTGAATTTTCTATTTCCCATCCACTCATCAAGATTTCTCTTAAAGAGAGTCAGCTAGGTGCTCTGCTTGACATGTATGGGAAGATTCCATAGCATGGGCAGTCTCTGGGTTATGAATTTGTCCCTCCAGTGCATTCTGTTGATTGTGGTAATAAGGTTGAGGTCTCTGGAGCATTTGGTGCAGAGGGATTGGGATTTCTTTAGATGTTAATAATCTGCCCTGCCAAGTCTTGAACCCAGGATGCTGTGCACTACAATCACAGCAACATACCACTACACCATCTGAGCTGTGGCACAGATGGACTCCCTTCTAATACCCTGTCATCCAGATGTCAGTCGTCAGAAGTGCTTCAACAAGGGATGATGCAATGGCTGTGGAAATTGGACCATCCATGTTTTACTGCATGGAGGGAAGACCTGCACCATTGATCTACATGAACATCTACTGTTATCATAGGTGGGACACAACTGTACTATTTGTTTACGCCTAACCCAGGAAAAGGTGGGAAAACAATGATTAAACGTATTCCTTAATTTATATGAATCCAGCAAACATTAGTGTATACTGTTAGAAAGACTAAAAGTTAGAAAAAACGATTAGGAAAATAGAGTGGAAGAATGTACAGCAGTTAGATAAGTCAGAATACCCTCTTAAAATTAGAAGGAAGGGAATTGCAAGCTAAAATACTGCAGTTTGGAAGCCTTGCAAAGCATGGGACAAAAGTGTCACTGCAACCTGAAAATGTTCCAAAGCAGGTTGATTGAGTAGTGCAACTGATAAGTGGAATCTCTCTGAAAGGGTTTATTTTAAAGAGTTGAAGTTAGAAAGCATGGAAAATGCACAACTTGAGCTGAATTCTAATTTTTTGTCAAGCTAAAATGGCACTCTAAAAACCCAGACTTCGAAGTAACACACCGGTATTGAGAAGGAGATATATGAGTTCACAATGGTAGAAGGATAAACAGAACCTGCTCTGTGTTCAAAATGCACTTCTGTCAGTGCTAGACAGAAACCTCCAACAAAACATGGATAACTGGATGGGAAACAGAAAATACATCCCTGGTATTCCAGCTATGTCCCTACTGGACAGGGGCTTTGGGTGCTGACTTGTCTAAATATGGACTAAACTCCTGACTAGGCTTATAAGGGCCTCAGGGCCAATAGCCTAGTAGCTTCCTATGGTCCTATGACTGTAATGGATCATAAAAACTATATCTAATGAGATGGAACTGCAGTTTCATGTAAAAACCACCTTCCCCAGATGATAGGGAGATTTGAGATTGGCAGCAGTTTCCTAAATCCACAAATGTTTAACCTACTTTTACAGATTAACTGAAGCCTTCTTTAACACAGATGGAATGTCTTTAGACTCGAGGAGAAATGGCATTATTTTGGTAAAGGAATGAATACCCCCAAAGAAAAGGAACACCTGTCTGGTGGGGCAATAGTCAAGGGTCAAAACCACAAACAGAGCCTGGAGAATTCTAGAATCCAAAAAATTAAGTCTGTTTAACTGGGAAGAACAAATTCTCACTCCAGCTTTAGGATATTACTGGCATCAGAGGAGCAACAGTCATCTGAAATTAGAACAGTGTGAAGAAGACCCAGTCAATCAAATCAAGCTCTGCAATG
The DNA here is from genome assembly GCF_019279795.1 of Protopterus annectens. Taxonomy (NCBI): domain Eukaryota; kingdom Metazoa; phylum Chordata; order Ceratodontiformes; family Protopteridae; genus Protopterus; species Protopterus annectens. The sequence continues at coordinate 276,144,992 of NC_056743.1, forward strand.
AAAATCCAAGTAGCCAGTCTGCATTCATCAGCAGAACGATGAAAGTGTTACTACTCCTTGTATGATGAATTTCTGTTCATCCACTCTCAACTCTAGTCCCATCTCTCAACGCCCCCCCCCCCTCCACATAAAGCATAAAGCACAGCAAGCCTCTGTCTCTCAGGTCATTCAAGCTTCCCAGAGCCCATTGTGTCCACACAAAAAACAGCTCTTTCAGAGCTCTCACGTGGATGCACCTTACACAAAGCGGCTCTTCTCAGAGCTCACAGTACAAACAGCCTTATTAGAGCTACCACCAACACCAAGCCCGCATTCAAAACAAAATCAGCCCTTCTCTCTCAGAGCTCAATCTGCATCTCAATCAGCTCGATAAAGACCAGATGGACACACAGACACAGCTTTGGTGAACCAAAACAAAACAGTTAGAACTTAGATCAGGGCATTCTAAGGGCAAAACAAAAAAAACAAGCTCTCTCAGAGATCTGGCTCAGATCTCTTAAGAGCTCTCACAGCTGGCTGCAGCTGCCCACAGGCTTTTAAAAACAGCTCTTTTGACTTAGCTCCACACCCACCCTGACTCGGGAAATCTGTTCACCGCTTTGTAAATTGGAAATTCCTTCCTTGTAAATTTGGCTATTCTCGGGATCCGGGCAGCAAAAGGTATCAAACCAGAGTCCTAAACCACTTGGTTTTTTCTTTTCTGTTCATCCACTGTATTAGCACATAACTATGTTATGTGACTTATCTTGTATAAATTTCACTGTAGTCCCAGGCAGAACCTGAAAATAGTTTAGTGAGATGAGCATTCCACCCTATTTAGCAAATACAATTTAAATAAAATAAGATAAGTAAAATAAGCCTTCCATGTGGTAATGCAGGCTGAGCTACACATCATCTCTGCCATTCATAAGAGAACAGTTTGTTGGTAATCCAGATATATTCAGGGACAGCTGCAAAGATTTCTTCTAGGAGACCCCCACCTTGTACACAGTACATCAGCCTATCAGATGAAGCCTTTCCTCTCTTAGACAGTTACTATGGCTGCTTATGAGTTCTAGCCAACTCCTGTAGTGACCCCATGAACAGTATCCACCATCCAGAGTTTAGAAAGCAAGGGAGTGAAATGAAAGGATTATAAGGCCTTTCTTCTGAATCTCATACTCCTGCATACATCTAAGGACAACTTAGAAGTCACCAATCTAAATACAGCTTGTCTTTGGAATGTAGGGAGCAATCAGAGGACTCAGAGAAATCTCTCTTAAATACATCTACAATCAAATATTCATCCAACCTATCTTAGTGCATGGTGCACAGAATCATAAAAACGTGCATGCCATATAGTGGAGTGGACATGTATGACACGAGTCCAGTGAGGTCATCAGGACCATATTGTAGGCCTCAACAAACACACATCTATATATATATATATATATATATATATGTAAAACACTGTCCTTGAACAGCTGATGCAGGACAGGGGAAAGTGTGATATGCTGTCATTGAATTGTCTGCATTGTTCCATCCCCAGTACCTTAGTCCCACACAGGGTAACTGGATCACAACATGACCCAGGCAGTGATCTGACTAAATGGCAGTCTGCCTGTAGGTCACTGGTGGAAACCCCAAACTGGAAAACCAAGTCCAGAGTACGTCTGTGCTATCCGTGGCAACAGGTAGTAAGACGTCTGTGCTATCTGTGGCAACAGGTAGTAAGACGTCTGTGCTGTCCGTGGCAACAGGTAGTAAGAGGCATCACCCTGAGCAAACTGCATATCCATCCAAATACGAATGTGGTATTTTACAAGGGCCACAGAAATCACCATCTCAACCTAATCTGTCAGGGCAGGGTTTTAAAGCACTGTGCTGATGAGAAAGCCAGGCAGCTCCTGAAGGAAAATGGTGGATAAAGGTGAGGAGACATCAGCAATTTGACCCCAAACCTATTGCAGACTCTAAGGAATATGTAACTATAGCTAAAGCCTCGGTCACATGCAGAGATGAAAAATGAAATGTAGCAACCTATGCTTCCTAATCCTCTCCACCTCAGAGCACTGGATAAGTAAAAAGACTGGAGCTCAACAGCATCCAAATGTTGTGCTTTTCTGTCTAGGGGAGAGGGTTGAGGCATGTTTCCAGGGGACATATCATTTCAATAACTATGCATCAAAACATTTGTTAAGCCTAGCCACCACTTTGTTCCATTACTTGTGATTATCTGTTTTAAGTTATCACAGTCCCCAAGTCATCCTTTTGTTCTGTGCCTTTGTCACATTTTTCTCTAATAATATACTCAACTTTCCTGTGTTGTTTCTTGCAAACAGATGTTTGGGTGTGCGCTGTGAGAGTATAATGCTTAGCTGGAACTGCAGCGAGTATGAAGTATACATTCATACCTCTCAACTGTCCGGATTTTCACAGAATGTCCATTTTTTTTACTCATATTTTTGGTGTGTTCCTCATAGTCTGTACTTTTCTGGGTTTTGGGGGCAAATCAGTGAGGACTGGGTTCACTAAATAATGAAAGTCAGTTGAGTTTCAGACTTCATATCCTTCAGAAAATTCATGGTAACACAAGACCTTTTATTCTAGCAACTTGCTAAGTTTATAAAAGCAATATTTAAAATTTGTCCCTATTTTTGGGCTTTGTTCCGCCATTATTTTTGGCTTGGACCAGATTTTTTGTGTTAAGAGGTTGAAAGGTTTGTGTACATTTGACTCTGGGAACAAGGAGTAGACTCTATCACATGTATGGGGCAGGGCAATGGGGCTTAAGGAATAATAACGTAACTACAAGAAGGGATTTGTACAAATACAAACATTTTTGATAAGGTAAAGTCCAGTAAACCAGAAAGCAACGAGGCAACCACAGGATACAAGGACCATATAAAATCACTTTTTAATCAATAAAAAATGGTAAGCGCTTTCACTATCAGCTTCATCAGACCTTTTTAAATGATCCTTGCATCCTATGGTTTCCTTGTTGCTTTCTGGTTTATTGGACTTTAGTTTTTAATGCATTTTAGCAATGGAGCATTTATCCTTTGGAGAGTGGTATTGTGTGTTCTTATTTTTGATAAGGTATTTATTCTACATGGTCTTGTCTGTTGGGCTAACAAGTAGTTTGGGCTGTTGCACAGAGCTTGAGCAGCAAATGGAAGGCACTAAGTACAAACAGTAGTCTTAGACTATCAAAATTCATCTGAGCCACACAAGATCCTAATCGGAAGTGGGTCAGGGAAAAAAAAAACTTGATGTTCCTGTGTTGTAAGGTTGAAAACACTTAAATGAAATGACAGAAACACTGGGTGAGGGGAAATACTCTACACATTCTGACCAGGAAGGGGAAATTAACACTTGGATCCAAGCTTAAAATGGAAGAATGAAGGGAAAACTCATTATCCTGAGAAAACAGAAAGGTAATCTACAGGGGACACACACACACACACACACACACACACACACACACACGCACAGGTGGAGAGGAACGTTAAAAATTGATGGGAGGATGGTTGAAGGGATGGTCGTATGTTGATATGTTGGAATGAAACAGAGCCAAGAAGCAAAGGATGCTAATATTGTTAGAAAAGGGATGCTAGTGTTCTAGAAAAAATAGATCTAATGGAAAATAAAGGCCTAGTGGGCTAGGAGTGTCTTTGACTAAGTAATTAAAATAGGTAGCCAACAAGGCTTGGGCCTATCTCTTTATACCACATCAGGATAACAGGAGGATCCATCAGGACTGATGAAGACATGCTTCATAAGTCTTTATAGAGGAGCTAACCACCTGCCTAACATCAGCTGCCAATAGCCCTACTGACCGATTAAATTGAAGAGGCTAGTTAAAGAAAAACTATACCCACAGACTCGAAAAACATGTTTATTTCATCATGGTTTGGTCTTTCCTACATTTTAACACCAGACATGGACTGTTTACAGGTTTTTAAATATTTTTGTGTAATTTCTGAGTTTGACCACATGGGGTCTGGCATCTTGAAGTAATACTGATTGTTTACTCTGCCTCAAGGTATCGCACAATGCAGTGATTCTCTGTTAAAAAAATACATCATGCAGGCCTCTTTCTTCATAAAGCTCCTGCTGCTGCATTGATTTTACATGTATACACTGCTGTCTTTGTGAGTTCATTTTAAGTAGCATTTCATGCCGTTCATTGACTACTTAATGCACAAATAGTGCAAATGCCACGGAACAGACTTTCAAAATGCCCTTTACTGCTGCTTCTTTTTAAGAATGGCTAAATTGCAGTCTTGTGAAGCCTGAATTCCACTACATTGACTCATCTCCCATGACCCATCCCCTTCACACCTAACTTCCCTAGCTGTCAAAGTGCTAAGGGTAATTTGAGCTGTTACCTGCTGTGATTGACTGCTCACAGCAAAAGACTTGACTCGTGTACTGTTTCCTTTCTGTATCGGTAGGAGAAGGACTAGGGAGCTGTGACATCACAGCATGGGTGGGTTTTTAGGGCAGTCATGGTGATGTCAGTTTGGGGAAGGAACTGACCAGAAAACTACCTGTATTCACTGGCCCTTATGACATCATTGAATTGGAGACTGCAACATGCTTTTCCAGGGCGGGATAACAGTTTTTTGAAAGTAAAACTACCACAGTACAGCAAGGTACTGTTTTAGTGGAGAGAAGCTATCGATTTTTGAAATATTTTAAATGCAGTATTGTTGTTTATTCATGGCAGAGACAGTAAATGGGGAAAAAAATGACAAAAGTTGAGCATTTAATAACAGAATTCCTTTGATGTCCTTTAACTTGTGCAGTACTTATTCCTGAATCCTAACCCCTGATCCCAACTAATCAGTACAATTTGTCTTTCTTTCTTGAAATACCCAGTATATTTGGCCTGTCTAATTCTGGAATGCTACTCACAGGCTACTAATGTCTTTTTAATGAAAAATAGACATCCTCACATTGAATTTTACATGCTGCCTGGATTTAAAGGGCTCAGATACTTCGCACATGGCATTTTGTAAAATAATAAAATGTATGGAGATCTAGTGTACAGCAAAACTAGTAAAACAGTAACAACTATATACAGTCTGTAGAAAAAATAAGGAAAGTGCACCGTGTGGACCTTGTGCATCCAGTCCTCAACCTTTTAATAATGAGATTGCTGAATGTCTGGAGGAAATAAGTGATGGTAGTTTCTTATAAAGCTACTGTAATATACTTAGCTGTAAAAGTGGAATAGGTGAGAGTAGACCTTTCAGGAGTGTGTAATAGGAAACTGCAGCTGAATTGTGATGCTGAAAAGATCGCAGTGCACACAGGAAAATGAGCAGGCAGATGAAGGTGGGGTGGAATGAGATGTAAAGAGTCTGGGTCTTAACAGCCTCCTCAGATATTATAACAATTACAGCACTTTTCTCAGCATAGTTGTGTCTGGAATGGGAAATTGATAATGCCATACAGAAGCAGGAACTTTACTAGTAGAAAGGAAGACAAAGTGTATTACTTATGTTTGATAGTGATGTCACTGGGTTATGGAGTTGGCTTCAGACACTTCACTGTTATAAAGACACAAATGCACTCATGTGGTTCAGAAACAGACAAAAGGTGATTAGGGAATGTGAAAAAGGATATACAAATCTAGCAGTAAGGATTTCTACCTACTGACATTAAAAGAAGAACATGACCAGAATTGCAACATAAAAAAGGGCTGAAGAAGACAAACCGATGTGGTCTTTTGGAAAAAAATGAAGAAGCCAGTAAAAGAATTTATAATCAGATGCTTGAAGGAAGGTAGAAATCAGTGAATTATAGCTTTGTGTGTGTAGCATGAGAAGTAGAGATGTAAACTGTATAGTTACAAGAGAAATTGGGGTACATGTGTCCACACCTCCAAGCCAAAAAACATTCACAGGGAAAACCATGGAGGAAAATCCTGAGATACAGAATAAAACATTGTTACAGACTGATGATAAAAGTGAAAAACATATAGATAAAACATTTCATTACAGGGTGCGGAAACAAGTTACACTCTTCTAGTGCATATGGATTGAATCATTACTATTAAGAGCGAGATACAGTCTATGCATAGGGGCAAGATAGGTAATATTGTGCTGTTTAGTAATGATACTTGTGCAGTGTCTAAAGTGTTCTCCATTGACGGTTCATCAATGACTTAATCTCCATAACTAGTAAAGCATGGGATTGAGGTGGTTTGCCACACTGGAACTTTGTAATATCCTTTGAGACTGCACTCCCTGCAGTATTTTCAGAAGTGGATATCTCTCATAAAGCAGACCGCATGTCGAGTACATGTAGATCTCTTTGGCATGCATTAAACAGTTGTGCGTACAAGTAAGTCATGCATGCAACAATATTAAGTAATACAGGTAGCTAATGTAAAAAATGGAATGTAGGAGTAATACAATCACTTATGCAAGCCTAGAGTATCTTCATTCTTTATTCCATACCTCTTTCTGGTGGATGAAATGCAGCTACAGTGACTCGTGGAGTACCCTGCGGAAGCTGTAGAAGACCCCTTCTCATTAGAGATTCATAGCATGCATCCATGTAGGTAAAACGAGTATGCAATTGTCAACATGGTCCAAATTCTTTAGCTCATTCCACAAAAGAGGGGAAGTAATAGAGCTTAAAATAGCCCCAATGAGCTGGAGTTGCTGTCTGCATGTTGACCCATGCCCTCAAGGAAAGAGTCGGAAATGGGAGAAAACGCACCTGAATTTACTGTGATTGGAACCCAAAGATGGAAATACTGACTGTGGTATTTAGGTAAGCTGCAGATGCAAGAATAAAGCTTGAGAGGAAGAATTGTTAATACCTTAAGAATTGTTAATACCCAAGTGACATATGGGCAGATGTAATTGGCTAAGCAAGATCTAATAAGATTTAGTAAGCAAGATTATGTTGAAATGTATTGTATACTGGTTGTGGAAATAAAATGACTATAAATCATGGAGGGTCAGATGGTTTGGGGACAAGAAGGTACAGGTAAGTAAGGTAGTGTAATAACATTTTGAAATATTTACTGGAAAAATCACTGGGCTTGGAAAGCGAATAGGAGGAAGGAAGTGTAGCATGGAATGGAATGGAAGAGGAAGTGTAGCATGGAATGGAATGGAAGGAGTGAAGTTTGTGGGGGATAACTGGAAAGTTGTAGGCGGGGAGAGAACGTGTGAAGAGAAAATCTTAGACAAACTCAAATGACTGGTGGTCATGTAGTAGTCTTCAGTAAATGTATGAATATCCTTTATCTTACTACCAGCAACTTTTTGTAGTTTTTGAAAAAAATTGCTGGTAATCAACGGTTAGCATGTTTACTACATTTATATCACAAACAAACATATTTGCAATCACTTTCAAATAGGTATTGCCATAAATTTATAGTCCAGTAGTTTCCTTCTCAATACTATAATCTTCTTCCTTTATTGTCTTATGTCAATGGTGCACAACCTTTTTGTGAGTAGGGCCACTACACGAATTCTTAGTGTATCTGCTGGCCACCTCAAAACACAGCAAGTCATTACGAGTTAACAATAGGTACAGTTGAATGGCATTTTTACTTGAGACAGCAGTCATAAAATTGCCTGTTTTCTACATCAACTTTGCATTTAACATTATTCTAGCTTGCAGCCATGGCTTATTACAAACTCTTGCAGAAAGTTGCTACTGTTTACAGACTACAAGTTATAAACAACAAAGAATAGTTACTTCTGCAGCTAAAATTAGAGGTGTGCGCAACTGTAGTCAATTAGGTAAGTAAACATGTGCTGGAAAGTTTGCATAACTGGAGTAAGGCATAGTATTTTTTCACTTTTTTTAAAAATCTTTGGTTACTCTGGGGGCTGGATGGTGTTGCATCAAGGGCCAGATTTGGCCCCGGGGCTGGATGTTGTGCACCACTGTCTTGTCATATATCTTAAAAATAACAAAATAACCAAAAGCCTCAAGATTTCAGGTTACGTGATATTTTTGTGCTTTTGAAATTTGTCATGTGTCTCTCTAATTCCCATGCGTCTGTCCATACTCTTTAAGAACGTATCATTAAACTTACTACTACTAAGACATTTTTAAAGACCTTGCTAGAGTACAGACAGTTTCGGAGAAGTTGCATAATTCATAACCTTAAAGGCATCACCTAAGAAGCAGAGAACAAAGTTAGAACAATAACAAATTCTCCAGTGAGGTGTAGAAGACAGGTAAGTGTGATTTGCACATGGTATGTTGTATTTGCTTGTATCCTATCCAATTTTCTGTATACTAATCCATGATGTGGACTTTTGCATTTCCTTATTTGTATTCAGTTTTGGTTTTTATAACTTAATATCTATTAATATCTTTTACATATAATGTCAGATGCCTTTTCAGTTTAAATGTTTCTATGACCTGTTATGTCTCCATATATTTTTGTATTATTGGTCCTGTCCGAAAATGGGTACTCACCCAGTAGAGCCAATCCAGTCAACAAAATATAAGTAAATAAAATGAAATGAAAGTTAAAGTTAAAATAACAAAATATTGGAGTTAGCATTTAGCATTTTATTTTAAATGCCTGTCCTGCAATACTAACTGTGAGCTGAAATGAGAAATCTGCAGAAATATGTAAACATTATTTACTTCCCTATGGTAGTGTTTGAACTACGGAAAAAAGATCACCAATCAAAATTAATTAAAATATATGCAGCATAACGTTATCACCTCACACCTTCTGTGTGGAGTCTGCATGTCCTCCCCACGGTGGAATGGCGTTCGAAAGGCATGCGTGAATGGGTGTGCCTTCGTTGAAGGTTGGGCGTCAGGCTGGCACCTCGGCACTGTAAAAATCTACTGCCAATCCTTAGTGGACTGGAGTTCCACTGTGGTGACCCAGGAAAAGCTGAAAGAAGAAGAAGATATGCAGGATAAGACTTGGGCTTCATAATGTTCCTGCTTGCACAATTGTAGAAATGCTGCATGCTCTTGTTTATTTTCAAGTTAATGTATTTTTTATACTTTCTACTACAAAGCTAGGAAAAATGTTCTGCACTAATTGTCACACATCTGTGTCTCCTATTACAGTTTAATTGTGTTAATTGGATCAAAGTGGTTTCAGGCTGCAGTACAGAAGACTTGAAATATTGGCTGCTGTCACTGCCTACTCTTTCTAAGTCTCATTAATGTGTTATCCAACACATTAAGCAGCTGTTCCTAGCTGGGAGGGCAAACTCGGCCTAAGAAGTGGTCTTACACAGCCTTGACAAACATTCTGCACAGCTTGGCATCTTCCTAGCTACAGTAACCAAGACTGGACAATTTGATGTGATTTCACTGAGTGGTTCTGCAATGGCAAGTAAATACATGATTTCCCTTACAAACCCCCTACAGTGTCACTTTAAAGTAGTACCAGGAGCATCTGGTTTTGTAAAAATAATTTATGAGCTTATTTAAATGTTACCTGGAAAAATACCCATATAAACTAAAAAAGGTAGTTTTGGCTACATTCTGGATGCTGAGAAGAGTACTGTTGGAAAACACTAATAATTGAATCAGTACTGATTCCTGGAACTTAACTATGTTCTGACATAGGAATAGGGGTCCATTCCTGCTATGCCAGTAAAAATCCAAAAGCTTTAGAAAGAGAAAAAAAACAGGGAAGCAGTTCTTATAGGGATGTAGAGTTCCCTTTTCTCAGTCTGAAAGAAGTGTGAAAGTAATTGTGATTTAATTGTAAACCAAATTAGAAAGTAAAGATTTACCTGTAGGCATAAGTCGCTAAGCCCTAATGTTTTTATTTGAGCAAACCTGCTTTTTATGTAATTTGGCAGTGGCTGGTTTTCAGTCCTGTTATTCTATCGCCTGGATTTTGTATAGCAAGTTAACGGTCTGTGCTCTTCATTCTTGCCTGCTGTGCTAATGCTGACTCCTTAATGTTACTGTTTATCACCTTCTGAAGCAGCTCTTTTATGAAGGAAACAAGGTCATGGGACCTGTGCTTGTAAACTGAGCATCGTCATAAAATGGTCTAAGGCCAGTGCCTGTAGTTAAACTGCATTTAGGTTCATGTCTGTCTGCTGTTACTATCCTGTCTTAGTCAGTGTGTCCCTCACATTCATGATCAGGTGTTTTCACGTTTTAGAGCATGTCACCGTTTTACTTGACAATTTCTCCTTATTCATCTCAGAAAAAATATACTTATATCCCCTTTGGTCTGCATTATGTACTTCTGCATTTCTTTCCATGTACCTTCTTGCATTTTTTTAATCACTGGAGCTTAGTTGTTCTGTTTTTTAACTGCAGTATTTTCCAAAATATTCTTCATCCAGTTAACTGGAGGGTGTTCAGATCACATCCAGCTTACTGATTAACTTTACATGGTAAATGGTCAGGTCACTTCCAGCCAACCGGCTCATCTGTATTCAGGAGAGGCTCAGGTCACATTCAGCTGAATGGTTATCTGGTCACAAGAGTAAGTCAGGTCACATCTGGCTATTTGAATATCTTTACACAGGAGAGTCTAGTCACATCCATATAACCAGTTTTCTGTAAATGGGAGAGCATCTGGTCACAATCAGATAACTGGCTATCCATCTGCAGGAGAGGGTCAGTTCACATTTAGCTAACTGGTTATCCGTCCACATGAGAGAGTCAGGTCACATTCAACTAACTGGTTATCCATTTATAGGAGAAGGTTGGGTCGCATTCAGCAAACTGGTTATCCACCCATAGGAGAAGGTCAGGTCACATTCAGCTAACTGGTTATCCATCCACAGGTATGGGTCAGGTCACATTCAGTAAACTGGTCATCTAGCCACAGGAGAGGGCCAGGTCACATTCAGCTAACATTATTCACCCACAGGAGAAGGTCTGGTCACATTCGGCCAACTGGTTATCCATCCACAGGAGAATGTCAGGTTACATTCGGCTTTCCTTCATCCGGTTAATCATTCTGTTTGCATTTTACATTCTGGTGTTTATTTTGGGCTTGTCATTGTCACAAGAACTCTTCAGTGTGTTCACTGTTCCAGTGTACAACGTATTGCCAGCTTCCCCTCCAGTGTAATATTCTGGCAGAGTTGACAGGTTTGGAACAGTGCAAGATGGAACACAGGCTATTGAATTCTTGGCCTGTATACACTTCCACTGTACCAACCTTCTCAAAGATGAGACGATACCTAAAGTCATTATACTGTACAACTCCCAGACTGCAGTCTGCACATTTTGTACCTTTTCCCCTTCCTTTGATGAGTTTATCTGAACCTTTGTCTTATATGATTTCTGTTTTCCACACTTCCTTTTGCACTGTTACTGCTTTTGTCTTCATGCCTGCTTTAGGAGGTAGTAGTTTGCATTTTGCCTGGGTGTAGCACATTCCCGGTGGCAATGTTTGCCTTTGTCATCCTATCCCATGGTCTGATGTGGGTAGAGATAATGGGTAGTTAGTGTGTTCAACATTTAATCCCAACTCTGAGAAAAAGTGGAATTCACAGGTCTGAAATTCACATAAAGCAACATTGGGACACTAGTAACATTATGACTTTCGTAAAGAAAGCGGAGTCTTTTACCAGTGTAGCTTTATGTAAATGAACAATGGCATAATAGTCAAGGTGGGGGGAATGGCATAATAGTCAAGGTGTTTACCTTACAGACACGAGGTGCAGGGTTTGATTCTCACATGGAGTAATTGGCTAGGCTTAAAATGGCCCACAAAGGCACTTAGCCTAGTACTAACCTATGAACCTATGAACCTATTAACAAGGTGAGCAATTCTATATTCTTCTGAAATGTTGAACAGCAGGAGAATGCTAGAAATGTTAGTCCTGCTTTTTGCACACTTTGGCTTGAATTTCAAATTCCGCAAACCTCTTTCTATCTTATTTATTTATTTGCTTTTGCTTACTGAAAATGTCATCTGGGAAGTGAAGTGCCCATCTTTAACAATGTCCCAGGGAGAAAAGCTCCAAAAGGATAGAAATGTATGTTTGACTATTCAGAATAAAAACTGTCAACAAGCATTATTTACAAAGTATTTCAAAGCAGTCAACAAATATTTACAAAGCATATCAGATTAAGGAAATACATGTTTTCAAGATACTGAGTAGTATCCATAGTGGACAGAGTTCAGATTTTCTTGTATCTGGGTATCCAGACTTACTGTGATAGATTGACATATTTAATTAACAGTGTAGCAGTTTAGCACAGTTAATTAAATGTTGTGAGCTGCTAATAAGATTCATCCTGAAGTTCTGAATATGAGTAGCTCCCTCTCTGTTTACCTGCTGTGTGACATAGAGCAAGAAACTTAACCAAGCAGAGTTCCTATTTAAGAGATGCTTGTTGCAAAGGGGATGTATCTAGTTGGTAGATAAGAGCGAGTGACCCTGACCAGTTGAGTTACTACCATGCCTCAAACTTATTTTTGTGAAGAAATCTCCATTAAATAATTATATCGGCTGCAGTCTACATCATATTAAACAAATTACATTGTTAAACATCTTAAAAATGTATGGAGATTAAGCCCCTTTGAAGTCAAGAAAGATTAATTTATACTGAGACTGCAGTAACGCAGAGGTACAAGCTGATTCAGAGTGAAACGGTTGGAGTTCAGTAGCAGTTCTTTATCCTTTACCTTTCCATGAACATTTGGTTAAAATGTTCAACATGGTGTTCACTTTGTGTGTTGAAGGACCCCATTTATAAGCCAAATGGTCTGGGTTTGGTAGCTGGGTGCTTGAAGAGATGATTCATGGTGGTGGGACAGGGCAGCTGCTGCCATCTCGTCTATCTTTGTGGGGGGGGGGGGGGGTAGACTGACCTTCTGGTACAGTGGCTTTTTTTGGAGTATGGGATATGATGCAGCAAAGTGAAGGGTCATGATGTTCATTTGGTACATATAGAGAAGTGTTTAGCAGTGCAGCCAGAAATTACCATATAAAATGGAAAAGAAGATGCAATGTAGTGGCAGTGTTGTGTATCCCCCCTTGGCAGCATGCCTGATAGGTTTGTGTGTGTGTGTGTGTGTGTGTGGGGGGGGGGGGGGGGTAGGATGATTTAAATAAAAATAAAAAAAAATCTTTCCTTTTGTATGGAATGGCATGGTGACTAGGTCTTTACCTGGTCTGAGGACAGTTCCAGACCACCTTTAAGTGAAGGTGGGTGTGGTCTTGAGACTAGTGAAGCAATCCTTGAATCACAAAGAGAAGGCTGTCATTATGGGATGGTGGTGGATGGGACTGAGCACCCTTCATAGATGCCTGGATAATGGCATCTCCAGCCAGCTGTAGTTCGAGCGTAAGGCCTGTTGGAAGGCACCTGATGGTTGGCAGGTATGAGGGGAAAGTCGTGGAAGTTAGAAAGCATGAGCAGCAAAACACAGTCTCTCAAACTGGGAGGAGACCACTGCAGATTAAGGACTTTTTGGTCACATTTTCCTGTTATTGTGAAGAAAGCACAGCACTTGGAGAAGAGAGTAGGAACTGAATTTAATTCTTACCTTGGGGATATTTTGGTCCTGTACAGTCCATCTTCTTGAGAGAGATTGGGGTGGTGGAAGTTACCATATTTTAACCTCACAAACCAAGCACTACTGAAGACTGTACAGCTTATGCATGAGAACACTTATCTTATTAACCTGTGGTCCTGGAAGGCTGGTTCAGCTTATACGTGGTAAGTTTTAAAGTTGTTAAAACCTTTCCATAAATGTGTGTGCATCTCCTATTTGAATCTTCCATGGTGTTTCAATACCTTAGATAATTGTAAATAAATTTCTCATTCATGATCTAATTTTAGAGAGTAAAATAGGACTTGAGTCCAGTAATGCTAAATGTTAATGAAGCACTGAGTTTCACATTGATTATGCAATATTCTCACACTTTTACACTCTTGTTTACTTCTGGTAAGCAAGTGCTGTCTCATGGCTGGCAGGATTCAGAAAACAAATTGCCGTAACACTATTAGGGCTTCACTGTGGAAACCTAATAGTGCTAGAGAGCAGTAACATGCACTTCAGAGACATAAAAGAGCTGTGTGGAGCAAAAGTTTTAGTGACTCATTGTCATGCCTATGAATTTAACACTGCACATTTAGAAAGGATGTGCTAGCCTTTTTCATACCAACCCACACAGTGCTTTTGTATAGACACCTACAAACATGCATGTGTGTTTACATACACACAAACATCCAGTCACATGCATGCACAGAGATTGAGTCCACTCCAAGCATGCTCCTATATATATATGTGTGTGTGTGTGTGTGTGTGTGTGTGTGTGTGTGTGTGTGTGTGTGTGTGTGTGTGTGTGTGTGTATATATATATATATATATATATATATATATGTATACACACACACACACACACACAGCATAGCAGTACTTACCTGCTGTGGCACTGACAGCTCTACTCCTGCCATAGATATCAGTGGGTGTGCACAGTCAAACTTAGCATGGAAGAGGTTCCTTTGAGTTGTTATGCCTCACTTTTCCAATCCTGGCAAAAGCTTCAGAGAAGTACACATAACTAATTTACATTAGCTATACCCTGGGCTACCCTACCACATCTACATGCAGTGTTCTTCAGGGAAGTTGCTGCGATACTTCAGACTGGAGCCTAATAACCACTGCAGTGTTTCAGCAGGGAACCTAATAACCATATATGAGGGTTGGGGGTTGGCATGATGGCATAGGTGCTTACCTCTCATTCATAAGGTATAGGGTTTAGTTCTCACCTTTGAGGGAAATTGGTTAAACTTAAAATAGCCCACAAGGGCAGTTAGCTTAGTACTTCCCTATGAACCGTAGTGCCATAGCAGTTTTTGAATCACTCCTGCATAACATGTTCTGCAATTCTGCTAAAATACAGGGTTATACAGTGTGTATGTGTTTTGGAATCCTAGAAGGCATGTATTCTCAGTGAAAGCATAACCATGTAAGTGTTGCTAACTTTGTTAGGTAACACACTGCAGGGTGAATTTAAGTTTTCATTTAAAGATACATGTTTGTTTCACATCAAACCTGTTTCAAGCACTGCAGGAACTTATTTCATTTTTTAAAGTCAGCAATGCACAAAAGTATTTATATGCAGATGAATGTGTGAGCATACCACTTACACTCGCACATCATATGTAACCTCAAGGTTTGGTAATGGGGCAAATGTTTAGACTGGGTAGAATGGTGCCCATCCAAGCTGACTTGTACATCATGCCTTATGTACTATGGACCTGCCTATAGCCCTTTTTACCCATAACTGTAAGGCATTAGTGTTGCTTTGTGGGTCAGACGCACTCCTTGTGCATGTGTGGCCTTCTCCATTTACTCTCCTTTTCACTTACTGCACATTGCCAGCATACAACATCACAAGCTGGTATTTAGGCAACTAACTGACCCTGGTGCAATGCATTTTCTCCAGGCCTGGAAGGTAACGGTAAGATGCCTGAGCTAAAGGAGCACATGTTTAACTTTATCTGTTAATTTCCTTTTGTGGCCATCTTTTGGATAATATCACCATTTAATTAATTTCCTGTTATTCTGCCACATTTCTAAGTCAGTGCTACCAAATTTTAAAATAAAAGCTGTTGGGACTTTTATGTACCAACACAGAAATTATCCCTTATTTGCTTTTCTGGAAGTTAAAGGGCAAGAGTTAGGCTTATCAGGGAGACTTTGCTGCTTAATGTTTTTTTCCTTAAAAAAAGTCTTAAGGGAATATTTTCTGTCAGTTGTATGTACACTACACTTTTGAATGAACTGTACCATAATGTAAGTTCTGTAAACTACTATCCAAACACAAGCCCAGGTCTGAAGCCAGTAATGTGCTTGTGGATCATATGGCAGACATGTATCCTGGTTACTCTCGATAACAAAATAGGGTGGGAGGCTTTATAATAAACTCTGTGACTTGTTTTTGCTACAGCTGTTAATTTTGTATTGTAAAATGATGATTCCAGTGCTGTTTGTATTGCATAAACTTGAGGGTGTAAGTAAGATCTGTTACAGATGAATGTGTGTGCTGGCAGTCATTACTTATAACAGTCAGGCATGACTTGGTTTCACATTCCTGAAGGTAACTTACAGAATAAAAAAAGTTGTACCAACTAATGGCCTGCTTGTTACAGTAACCGAGGTGGGTCTGGGAGAGGAAAGATATATGGCTGCTTGAATCAGGCAGGAGGATGGTGGCATTCCACAGCCTGCCTTTGTCATAACCCTTGGTAGAGGCTGGAAACCAGAAGGATAGAGCAGCTAAGTTACTGCATAGGCAATTTTTCCTTGTATGCATGTGTACCCCCTCACCAAGCAATGTCATGTAGCATATAGGACGTATCTAACATTAAAACCATCTGCAGCCAAAATGACACACTGCGTTGTTCACTGCAGGATGGAATGAAGAGAGGAAATGAAAGATTAACCTGCTCTGTTAGTAAGCGGGAGGGAGGGTGGCCCATGGTCCTGAGGTTAGATTACATGGGAGCACCAAAGAGTAAGGAGGAGTACACCATGCAACTAATAGTAGTACCGTCATGAGGGCATAAAAATGTGACCGAAGAAAGTAATTAAATATTAAGTGTCTATAAGTCAATCTAAGTCAAAACTTTGACTCAATAATTTTCACTCTAAGTTTTATAGACTAAGAAGGTTGATCTCTGAACATACCTCTCAACCTGTTCATGCACAAAATCTGGACAAAGCTTGACATAATGGGGGGGACAGAGGCCCAAAACTAGGGACACATTTTAAACACTGCTCTTATAAACTTAGAAAGTGGCTAGAATAACAGGATTTCTGTTAGCATGCTTTTTCTGAAGGATATGAAGTCTCAAACTCAAATGTGTGTCATTGAATGTGGCACTGAATGATTCAAGTCTTAACGGCTTTTCCAGACGTCAACACCCATTGTTTACTGTATAACAAACATCCCATTCACTGACTCATTTAGGTGTGTGAAGTAATGAGCATAGCAGTTACTGAAATGTTTAGTTTTTAATTCTGTGTGGTCCACTATGAAAATTGACTGTACTAACCAATACACTTTTTATTGGGTCCTGTCTTCTAATAAGCAAGTGATATCCTTTGAGTGAATGCAAGCCTCGTTTTGCACTCATTATGAATTTCCTGTACTGTAGTATAGATAACAGTGGTTAACTTTAATGTATCCTATGTTCCACAGTAGCAAACCTTGCCTAACACGGTGCCATAGAGTACTGTTTTACTGTCTGTAAAAACTGCAAAGTGGATTTATATGATGCAGTGTCCCATTCCTAAACTCTGAATGCAGGGGAGACTAACTAAATATTCTAACTCTGATATCGCACATTCTCTGAGTAATGGGGACTCATACTCTGAGGTGGTTCAACCCCTAGAGTTTGTATATTCTTATTTTGCATTCATGCCTGGACTTGGAGCTCCAGCATGATTACTACAACTATAATGTCAGACACAGGGCATGTGAAACCTACATGAAAATGAATAAGGTATGCTCATCTTTACTGCATGAATAAGAGGCTTCACAGCTGCTGTGCGTGTAGTGGTATTGGCCATGTGATCACTGTTACAAGCAATTTAGCAAGCTGGTGGTGACCAATGTCCAGGAAGTTAGTAAAAATCCACCTAGACCAAGGTATTTAAGTAAATTGAGAAGGCATATCCAGGAAACAGCAGTAACTAAGGTGCCTGCAGAAAAGAATGTTTTCTTTGCAAATTTTTTTCTGCAACAGTCCCTGCCTACTGATTTTTTGTATTTCAATTATGCCTATTACCTAGTCCATTTCAAGTGTCTTTTTTTACGACTTGGTGATCAGTTTTTGTTTTTGGGGACAGTTAGTGCAGCAGTAGTCATGACATGTCTGAACACTGCTCTTGATTAATTTGTCTGCCATTTCAAACATCCACTGACTATTTATTTCTTGTTTCAGAGGTTAGCAAGCACTCCTGTCCTGTTTCAGGTGAGTTAGTAAACTTTTGCTCAGAGTTGAGGAGTACCATTTACTAGACTGATGCAAATAATTTGCTGCTGCTCCTGAGGGATAGATATTACTGGCTGGAGTTCTAAATACCTTCATATTGGTTCTTTTACTTTTCCATTCAGCTTAACAGTGCTGGTAGCCATTTACCTGTGTCTTTCCCAACACTTCAGGGTAGTTTATACATTATACTGCACTTCTTTCTCCATAAGTAGAATTACATGTAAAATGTTAGCTGTCTGTGTTTTGATCTTAGTCTGGGAACTTAATCCTGTAGTTTAATTCACAGTTCTGGGAGTGTTGTGAACTACTGCAGGATCTGAAGCACAAATCATTTATTACTGAAAGATTTCTTAAGCAATGTTACTGGTAAATCTTTGCTTGGTCTGTTGCCTTTGATGGTAGTTGGATTGCAACAGTGGCACTATTGTCATTTCTGCTGTGGGTTTGTGCTCCTGCAGCTGTTTGCATTTCAGTTTTCCTATTAGAGTCGTTATATTCTGCTTATGTACCTGCTGCAAATGTGCATTCCACTGCCTGTTTGTATACTTTTTCCCATTCTTGTCTGATACATTGCTATAAGCAGCTACTGCTCTCCTTGCTGCCTCCTACTGTTTGTTCACTTAATTACAGCTTTCCCTGATCCCACTGTAAAAACTAAAATTTCTGAAATACTAATTTGAGTCATTGACCTGCAGCTTACAGTCAAATAACGAAGAGAAGTGTGATTTGCTACAGGTTCTCAAAGTCACGGCGCTCCATTATTGGCTGCATTTAATTGGATCCCTCTTGCGCTAGTCTTGTTATTACCAGCACAGAGCCACACCCACCCAGGGTCTTGTATTTAAGACATTTGAGAAACATGGAAAGCCTTGAACTGTGAGAAATGAGATTTTCAACAAAAGAAAAAAAAAGCTGTTGCAGTTGGAGTCACTCTGTAGTGGATTTTCTGTGCAAGAGATTTTTCTTCTTATAAGAGACCTTTAAAATCCATACAGAAATCCAGATCTAAGGCTCATATCTGTGTCAAGTGCAAATAAACACACCTTGATTTGCAGCATCTCCCTGAAAAAATAGCTAGCCATTGTACCATGCTTTAGTAGTAAGTCAACCCCAAAAGTATTTTCAGCAAACTGAACTTCAAACTTTGTCATCCCTGCCCCCATGAGTCGAGCCTGTCAAAACCACAGAGCAGCATATCCCCACAACTCCTGTAGCCAGCTTAATTAACATAAAATCTTGAAACAGTGTAAGAATTCTCTCATGCTGTCTGATGATCATCTACTACTCAAAAACCATAACGCATTGTGTGATAGATGTACATTTCCAATGCCTTTATAGGCAAAAATGTCACACACAGTAAACTCAGACACCAGAATCGTCACCAGTACACCAGCCACCCCTTCTCATAGAGCAGAGTCCAAAAGTCACAGATGCTGAGACCTCTACCAAACCAAGCATTTTAGCTACAGGTGACTACGTTGTAAGTTGTTGAGATGTTCCTGTTACCTGACTGAGTAAGGAAAGAGTGATGAATGGTTACTTTTCTGGTGCCAGGATCTGTCAGCTAACAGACACTCATGTTCTTGAAAAAGTACTGGTATAAGACTCTAGTAGTACATGTGGGTGTCAACAACTTGAGGTGTACCTCCCTGGATTATATAAAGGGAGACTTGATGGAGCTGTTAAAACTGCCTCTCCCGGACAAAGATGTCCCTAGCATTGTGCAGTATTTTATAGGTTCATAGATTCATAGGTAGGTACTAGGCTGTCGGCCTTGGGGCCTATACATGCCCAGCCAAAAAGGTACCCTGGCTTTTGTCACCCAAGAAAATTATTTTCCTGTGCCACTTTCGAGCAGAGCAACAGAGGTGATCCCCGGGGTGGATTTCCTATTTCCCATCCAATCATCAAGATTTTTCTTGAAGAGTGCTAATGTGGAGCTTTGTTTGATATAGATAGGTAGTTTATTCCAGAGTATGGGAAGTCTCTGGGACAGGAATCTATCCCTCCGGCATGTTCTGTTTATTGTGGTGACAAGGTTTAGGTCCCTAGAGCATGTAGCTCAGAGGGATTGGGATTTCTTTAAGTGGAGCATGTCCAACAGCTCTGGGTTTGACATAGCTTTGTATGTTAGGCAGAGATCACCACTGAGTAGGTGATATGCGACGGAGTAAAGCTGGAGTTTTTTGAGATGGTCTGCATAGGGCATCTGTTTGAGGCCGGTAATCCTCTTTGTGAGGTATTTCTGTGGCCTTTCCAGTTGTTGTAGATGTCTTGTGAGGTACATACCAAAAGGGGCGTTGTACTCTATAATGGGTCTAATAAGTGATGAGTAGAGGGGAACAAGGACCTCTCTTTTTCTGGATGGGAAACCTTTTTACCCTTTCCAAGGATGATGCCACAATATGAGCAAAAAATAGCTGACTTTAATAATTGGCATGTTTTTGGTGTCATTCAAAGGAAGTCCAGTGGTTGACTGTGTTATTTGAAGGGGCTCTGATATTTGTCAGCCTGGGAAGACATGATCAACAGACAAAGCTGCTTAACCAGGGATGGGCTGCATCTGTCCTATCAGGTTGTAATTATTGGTAAAGACATTGTCCACCCCCCCCCCCCCATAGTGCCTGTTTTAGGCAATGCCAACCTGATAAACCTACCAACATGATAAATCAAGCAAAGAAAAATATGAAGGTGTTACTTGTCAGTGTTAGAAGCCTAAATCCCTACAAGCCCTCCTCACCCTGGAGGAAGTAGACATCTGTGTAGTGATTGAGACTTGATTTAAAATGTCTTTGAGCACTCCAGCTGTGCATGGCTATAAAGAGTTCCACATCTATAGACTAACTAGTGCACAGGAGGGGAAAAAGGTGGTAGTATCTCAGTTTGCTTCCACAAGAGACTCTTATCAAGGCCCCGACAATATTGCTGAATGCATCTCAAATAGCATGAAGCACGAATCATGATTTAATCACCTCCCTAACAACACTGTTCAATCTCAGCCTGCATACATGTTTTGCATTGAGTGAATGGAGAACAGCTGCAGTCATTCCCCTGCATGAGCAATGACTTTCTACAAACACAGGCAATAACAACCTTAAGCCTGACCAACATCATGTGCAAATCCATGGAAAGACCTGTCATGGGGTTTGACAATAAGGACACAGGGAATCTCCAAATACTGGACTAATACTAATGATGGATTCATCAAGGGCAGGTCATGTTTACTCAGCTTGGTGGACTTCTTTGAAAAGGTCACCAAAGCAAACAAAGGTAAAACATCGCACATTGTATACCACTACCTGGCCAAGAATTTTGACACAATTCCTAGTCAGGCATTGTAGAAAAGCTAAATAAACTGGGAATAAAACACTACATCATTTGCTAGATTGCCAGCTGGCTCACAGTTTGGTGTCTTTGTGGAGGTAGCTTCCCCTATTTTGATCTCCTGCATCCTGTCACCAGTGAAGTCTGGTAAGGTTCATTGCTGGAACCTCTCTTGCTTGGCATCTACTTCTTGAAAGTAAAAGCCAATAGCAAAAGGCTCTGAGTAACTAAGCTTTCATATGACTGCACGCTAGGAATCGGTTATTTAATTCCCGAATTACTCAAGCAAATAACTGGTGCCAGAATCATGGACTGAAACTAAATTCCAAACAAATGTATTGTCATAGCCTTTGGAAAGTCTGTGACTCTGGGAAACTGCCACATTGGCAATACGCTCCTGAGTGTTGTTCCAGTTGTTCAGAATTCAGGAACTTATGTGGGCAGTGATCTAACTTTCAACCAAAATGTGTCAAGTTATAAAAAAGTCCTTTATTGTACGGTTTATAAGCATAGGGGTTGTTAGTAGATCTAGAGATCTCATTGCCCCCTTTTACTCAACCCTCATTAGGCCAGTTATTGAGTATAATGTCCCTTTGGTCTGTATCTGTTCAGACACCTGCAACAATTGAAATTCCCAAAGAGGTGCATTACTAAAAAGTTACAAGACCTAAACAAAATATCTTGCATAGACTGCCTCAAAGCCCTGTCACTGTACTCTGTATCCCACAGACTGTAAAGAATTGACTTTTCTCTGGCTTGCAAGGCATCATTTGTCCCAGTACTAATGAACCTTTTGCTTATTAGCAAGTCCTATGACATCAGAAATATTCTATCCAAGGACCTAAACCACTTCTGCAACATCAACAGAATGGTTTGGAGGGACAGATAAATCTTGCGGAGGATACCATTGCTCTGGAACAGACTCCCTGTCCAAATTCAAGTGCAACTTGGATCTATGGATGGGTAATAGAAAATGTACCCCAGAACTGCCCACTGTGCTACTAATGGACAGAGGCAGCTCGTAAATGTTTTATCCCACACATGGGTCCCCTCCAATTATCTATGGTGTGATCCCAGTTATTCTCAATAGTGGTAATGTATAATTATCGACCAAGTGATGGGTAATGCCAGTCTTGGCTCCAAATGAGTTAATTTAGGCAAAAGGTAAACTGACTTGCTTAAAATGGCCCATCAATGGCTGCTAGCTTAGTACTTGCCTATGAATGTAAGTGAGCTGAAGCATATGTACTGAGAAGTTTGTCTGATGTTTTTTCAAGCTTAAACTCCACAAAATATCCATAAAATTACTTTAAATTATTGTACTTGTGGACATTCAGTACTTTTTCTGCTTATTTAAAAAAAATGTTATCACTTTTTTTTACTATTTTGGTTAAACTTGCTGGCTGTGATTCTTGAACATTCACCTTACTGTTTAAATATCTCTTAATGCTCCCTTGCATTTAGTGTAAGCATTTTCACAATGATGTTTTTCTTTTACCACTTTTTTTTCACATTAATCTGCACCTGTTAAAATAGCTGATATTGTGCATTTCTTGTCTGTTTGTTTGTGTAGCTAATACAGCCTCCATTTTCTTACACTGTGTTTTCCTTTGTTAATTCATTACATATTCCCTCCATCTAGCTAGTAAGTGTTCACACTGACTTTCTATTGTTTTTTTTTCCTACTTTTACAACTTAACTTTGCATTAATGTACACTTTTTCGTTGCTTTTTAGTGTGGGTATAAACTTGCAAAAAGCAGTAGTTATTTGGAGGCAGGGAATAATTTGCTGCTGTTTCTGAGGGGTAGACCTTATTGGGTGGAGGTCTAACTGTTTTCTTATTGGATGATAAGAGGCACAGGGAACAGACAGTTGGATGATGAGGCACAGGGAACTAATGGCTCTGCTGGACAGAGGCACATGGAACTAATCTAAGGGGGTGGTGAAAGCCAACACATTATGGCTAGGCTTATAGATGCCCTCAGGCAGATAGCCTAGTACTTACCTATAAACCTATGATCATTGTAGTCAGTGTTACAGTACTAAGTCTTGGGGCTTCCTTTTCTGGATGTTGATGGTACAAAGAGATGTCAGCCAGTGCCATCTTCAGTTCTTTCTTGTATCAGTCCAATGCACAAGACCACATAAGTGAGCAGCAGTTAGCCTGAATTAACAGAGGATTTAGCCAAGTCCTCCACTGAGTAACTTTGTGTTTAGACATTGTATCATTAATAGTCTATTGTCTGGGGAAACAGATCCCTCACAAAGACTTCCATTATTATTTTTTTTGCTGTGCTTAAGCCCCAAGCTCAATCTTCCAAATTACCCTTCTTTATCTAGATTTAACAACAAGAAAATTAAGCATAGGTCCAATTCTCTGTCAGTACTTTCTCTGGTAGCCCTTGGCCTTTACATGCCATAGCATCTGCTGGTTTCTAGGTCATCATCCCAACCAAGTTTAAGGCAAAGTGGTTGAAGGAAAAAGATGTGAGGGTGGCTAAAGACATCTCTGTAATAGACTCCCCTCCCGTTAAGATTGTTTATTCAAGTGCGGCATCTTAGCAACCCCCTCCCGATCCTATGTCTGATAGGCCCAAGTCTTCTGTCTCGTACCCCTGTGGAGGTCGCCATATCTATGGTTCAGTCCTTGCATGCTAACACCAAACCAATGTCAGGCCCAAAACCACTAAATAGGCCATGATGCCTGACTTCAGTATTCTGGTAACTGAAAGCGAGAATAGAAATCTCCCTAGTATTAGTTTGGTAAGTGTTACTGGGTCCTGAATCAAGGTTATGGCCACCCACCCATGACTTGTGGCCTTGTTGTCCACCCCAAGTCAAAAATGGAAGATAAGTTTGCCCTAGCTGATGATGTTCAGATCCTCCTGTCAATGCACAGGTCTCACCACAGGAAGTAATCAGGCTGGTGCAAGATTTCATGAAGTCTAGGCAACCCACCCTGGAAAAAGAAGCTGTGCCATAAGCCTTCCCTGAGAAAAGAAAAAGGGACACTTCCTCACACCACCTTACTTAGAGTCAGGGGGTGAATAGGAATTTGCATGTTTAGAGCAACTTCCACCTCCCTTCAGCAAGATTTAAATTCTGACTCAGACACCTTGTTCTCAGCCTCGTCCCCTGAGGACTTGTGCTTTGGGTATACACTTCATAGAATAAAGCAGTCTTTTAATTGTAAGTCCAAGTCACTTGAAGGCTCTTTTTGCTTACCTGCCCCTAGACTTCTGCTTATACCTTCAGTCAACAGCGTCTAGGGTGATGTCTGGTGATGCATCATTGCAACTCGATTCAATACACCATGCCTCTAAACAGCCTCATCACTTCAGAAAGGGACTCAAATTCCACAAGCACATTTATAAGAGTCTGGTGGTGGATCCAGCTGTGGTGTCTCTGGAATCGACTGAAGGATTATCTGGACTGGAATCCAAGAACCCTTTGCCAAATTATAGGGGAAGGAAGATTCCTAGACTGATCTTATCCACCCTGTGCATGAGAGATGTGAACTGCCAATTCCAAATGCTCATGTACCTTATGTTTGTTCAAGAACAAGCTAAAACTAAGAAAGAGAAGGTGAGACAAAAGCCTCCGGACCAACATCCAGGAATTGTACAGTATAAACCTCCAGGTGTCCAGACATTCACTCATATCTGGCTATGATGTATTGGATTAAAAATGGAGAAAGATGTGCCTGGCACTCGATCCCTGACCGACCGTGTTAAAGCATAGTTCCTTAATGCCCCTCTGGATAAGGAGCTTCTCTTTAGATCCACAGTGGAAAAGGTGCTCAAGACACTGGACCATAAGCTAAAACAAATGAAATCAGTTAAAGAATTCTACCTTTCCTATCCTCCCAGATACAACAAAAACTGCCCACTAAGTCCAAGATCTTTCACCCTACACAAGATAAAAATAAAGCCCCTGAGGAGAAAAGGCCTAGGTACCAAAGAAAGTAGCAAACTGACCAGCGTTCTAGACATGAAGGATCTAAGTGCCCTGTCACTGATAGGGACCAGTTGTGACTATGCTCAGCACCTCCCTCCCACAAATCCCACCACAACTCTACCCTACCTTTCTGGGAAGGGGAATCTCCAACTTGCTCAGTCATGGGGAGCAGATTACTCAGGAACAATGGGTAATACAAATTATCAGAATGGGCAACTCCCTGCAGTTTTGGGACACACTGCTCTTCCTAAACATCCTCATCTTCTCTAAAGCAACAAAGAAAACGTAATTCTACCCCCTTCTGGCATTTGTTAGAATAGGGTTCAGTATACCCTATTCTGCCAGATGAAGTGGCCACTGAATTCTATTCACACCTCTTCTTTGTCCCCATAAAAGAAGGAACCTGGAATGCCCTTCCTGGCCTTTTCAAGACTCAACAAATTCTTGGTAATGCCCTAATTAGAAATCTTAGCCCCCAAATATTCATACCTCTTATATTCCCAGGGTCTTGGATGGTGACTCTAGATTTGAAGGATACTTACTTTCATGTTCCTGTCCTTCAAGAGCTCAAGAAGTTGCTGTGTTTTCAGGCTTGGGAAGCACACTATCAATTTTCTGCCTTACCATTATGTTTATTTACTGCACTTAGAGTATTTACAAAATAACTGGCACAAGGTTTTGCATTTTTCCCATACTTAGATGCTTGAACCAGGCAGTATCACTTGGAGAACTTCCCACTGCAGTGGAGATCACCATTGACTGCTGTCAGATGGTGGGGCTCACCTTTAGTGTCCCAACATCACAACTGACACCCAGTACTAGCATTACCGTTATAGTGGGTAGACCTAGACATTGTCCAACAAAGAGCCTTTTTTACCATATTATAAAAGCCGTGGTGGTACAGTGGTAGCATTGTTGCTTCACATCAAGAGGTTCTCTTGTTCGATTCTCGGCTGGAGTGCCTTCTGTGTGGAGTCTGCATGTCCTCCCTGTGGTCGAGTGGCCTCTGAAAGACATGCGTGAATGGGCATGCCTTCACTGAAGGTTGGGCATCGGGCTGGCAACTCGGCACCATAAAAAATCGACTGCCAATCATTAGTGGACCGGAGTCCCACTGTGGCGACCCGTAACTGGGAAAAGCTGAAAAGACAAACAAGGTTTTCATCACCTTTGAGCACTTCAGGCATCTGCAAGGCTAAAAGACTGTTAAAGCAAGAGGATTTCTGAAGATGCTGGGATACATGGCTCTTGTGTATCCTGATAGTTCCACTGCATATTTATAAGAAAGCTGCATTGGCTCCTAAAACATTGCTGGAGCCAACCACCAGCACTCTTTGCAAGCAGTAAAGCATCTAAGATGGCTGAAAGAAAAAAGAAAAACAGACTCTTTAGTGGGAAGGGAGGATCAAGTGCAAGCTAGGACTCCCCTTCCAACTAACAGAAGCCATCCAGACGCTAACCACAGGCAGCTCATATATGGCTTGGGGGGGCACATTGGTGACAATTCAGGGTCCAAGGAACATGGAACGGGTACCTAGCAGTTGAGCACATCTGTATAAAGGAGATTATGGCAGCTGTACTGACATGGTGAGCATTCCAAAAAAGATAAGTAACAGGAGTAGTACTGTTAGACTATCCCACAGTGATATGATATATAAACTGTGTGTGTGTGTCTGTATGGGGGGGGAGACTTATTCCTGCCATGTATGCAAGTTAGCAGTAGAACTATAGTTAGTGGTCAGTGGTTAGGATTCACCCCCTTAGCATTGTACATGTGTGGTCAAGACGGCCTGCTGGCAGACATTCTGATTGGATCCATCATAGACCCCAGTGTGAATGAATCCTGAAAAGGGAAATTTTCTGAATCTGACACACAAGTGATATGTGCCAGAGACGGATTTTTTGCTTCCCCAGGAAACTGTCAAGACAGCAAGTTCTGTTCAATTACTTACCAGAGGAGTGCAGAACAGATGCTTTCTCCATCAACTGGACAGACCTCTTCTCTCTGCCATTTCACCAGTAGCCCATATCCCCAGGTAACTGCAGAAAGTGAGGAAGAACAGACCAAGAAGGATGCTAATAGCTTCTGATTGGTGCAGGCAATGCGTGATCTTCTTCCTACTAACTTTCAGTGAAGGGTGAATCATGACGCTTCCTCTCTCCATGGACCTCCTAACCCAGAACAAGGGGTCTGTCATCCATCCCAACCAGAATCACTCAAATGGCAGTTTGGATGACTGTTTCGTCCAACATGCTAGCAATACTAAAGGAGGCTAGAAAGCTGAGAACCAGAAAATTATATATAGCAAAACAGAAAAAGACAAAATGTATTCCAACAACCAACACCAGATTAGAACAAGTACTAGAATACCCCTACCTCCTGTACAAAGGGACCGTAGCGTAAAAGTGCATGTTTCTGCTATATCTTCCTGCCTTCCCATGCCCTGTCCTTCATATGTTTACCCCAATGTGAAACCGTTCTAAAAGGAATCCTGTATCTTAAGCCACCCATACAAGAGCCTGCACCCTCTTTGGACATAAATTACATGATAGAAAAGCTAACACTTTGCCAACAGACTCTGTACCACTCAAATTTCTTATTTTGAAAACCGCCCTGTCTTGGCCATGTGATCAGATGGTAGTAACAATTTTTTTATTTCTGTGGTGTGCAATATCCCAGGTGTTATAGGGTTATAAGCTTGACCAGCCTCACCTGTTATGCAATGGAAAAGATCATTACGAAATGAATAAATAGAGGCATGAGGAACCTACAGACTCTAAACCAAAGCCAGTTCAGGTACATCAAGGACAGATTGTGCTTGCTTAACTTAGTCATTGACTTCAGGAAGCAATGGATTAGGGCAAATCAGTACGCACCACATATCTAGACCTCACAAAGATGTGCAACACCATTCTAGTCAGGTATCATAGATAAACTCTCCCAGATAAATGTAAATCCCTTTGCAACTCATTGGATAGCAAACTGGCTCAGAATTAGAACCCAGAAAATTGGATGCACAGATCTACCTCCTCCAAAAGACCTGTCACCAGCAGTGTACCCCAGGGTTCAGTCCCACTCCTCTTTACCATTTAGTTTTCAGTAGTAAAAGCAAATGTTGAGGCTTTTTTGCTGACCAGGTTTGCAGATGACAAAGTTGGTGCCATCATAAACTCTGCACAGGACACCAAGATCCTCCATATGGACTTTTCCCAACAAATAGATTTTGGCATAATCATGGACTAAAACTAAATACCAAGAAATGTATGATATCCTTTTGGGAAGCATATCAATACAAATTGCATTATACTGACTATTATACTATATATTCACTGAAACAGCATTGCAACATTTCTTATTGTAAATATTGATTGCATTAAGTATGATATCTTGGAGCCTTTCTCCCCGGGCCTTCACTAAAATGGGTACCTGTTCCCGTTTTTTTTTCCTGGTAAACAAATATCAGTAAATAAATAAAATAAATGTCTGTATCAGCCTTATTGCTTGATTAAGTACCAGGTTACAGAAGAGGTATTATATAGTGAACACTGCTGTAAATCGGCTTTAAATGGTTATCTAATGTCATACGCTTAAACATGCACTGTGAACACCACTTAATTTGAATGCATACTATTTTATATAAAGTGCAAAGCTGACAATGTAGCAAAGAAGAGCAAGCTAAAACAAAGGGCCCATGTGTGAGCTATGCAGAACAGTTTTTGTATACATACTGTTTAGCTAGAACAAAGGATCCATGTGTGAGGTATACAGAACAGTTTTTGTTTACATACTCATTGTTTTTCCAGTCTACCATGCATGCGGTAGCAGTGCCTTTGCATGGTGAGGCCGTAATTTAACCTAAAGTAAACCTGCAAACTAGTTTATGGTTAGAACTGGTATAATTACATTACAGGATGAAAACTATAATATCTCTAATGATCAAGACACAGAAAAATAGGGCTAGTCTAATCAGGATAACAGTAACTGTAACCTGTGCATCTAAATCTGCACCTAAATCAGTTTGTTTATTGGAGAACTGACCTAGGTTTTGCAAATGAAGTATTTCATAGGCATCGCTTTGTAAACCTGTCTGACCAAAAGCACATCAGGCAGTATAGCGGGTATCTGATGTACAGCAGAGATCCAAAATTACTAGATAATGTTAAAGTATCTACAAAAGGTGTGCAGTGTGTTACCTTGTTGGGGCTGTGTTTAGTGACAGGGACATGAGGCGGTTGTGCTGCAATATGACACATTGAGTAAACATTCATCTACTTAGTTTGCCAAGATACAAGTCTGCAGCAACACATATTCACTTTGAATATGCACTTAAAAAAAGGTTTTGATCATGAAATACAAGTTTGGATTATAAGACACACAAAGCCCAGTAACATAGTCTAACCGCTGTTACTGCTGTAACATTCTGACAGATTCTGGTGAGTTTTTTTTTTTTTTCGGGTAGTTCCATTAGTAAAGTGGGCAGACTGCTGCCACCCCTTTCTCCTGCTACCACTGTTCATTTTAATAAAAAGTCAGATATTTTTAGAGGTTAAATGGAGGTGATTCCCCCCTTAAAAACAGACCTTTCAAAATGGTGTTATCTTGTTTGTAAAACAAAATACACACATTTCCATGGAGTTCAGTGTAGCTCCCAGTGAGGCAACTGACCATTACAAAGCAAACTTAAGTCTTGCCTAATGGTGTGTCCTTAGTATTCTTATCCTGCAGTTACACAAGGTCCAATGATGTGCATAAGAGCCCCATAATTATAGATGTTTGTTTATATTCACTGTTGCAGTAGCAGTTACCTCTCTCCATCCTTTCTTTTCTCAAAGTCTGTGGACATTCTTGGGCAGGGGGATTGTGCCCTAGTCATCTTCTTTAATTTATTTTTCTCTGTATTGCCGTGACAAGTTCCCTTCCCTCCGCTGGGTTGACGTGGAACCTGAAGAGGCACATTGGTGTCTTCTGATAGGATTACTACTCCAAAGATAACTGTCAGTAGGTCAGCCAATGTACTGGACCAAGGCCCCCATAATTCAGCCTTCCTAGGCAAATAATAAATGGAAGATAGCACCTGCTGGCAGCTCCCTTTCTTTTACCAGTAGTAGTCATTGAATTCCATGTGAGTGAGGCATTGTGATGTGTGGTAAGAATAGCTAGAAATGTAGAAATTTCAAAGTTTTGCTCATTTTAAATAAAACTAGTGTTTGCACTATTGCTGAAAGCAAGTTTAGACTTCCTGTGTTTCAAGCAGTCTTAAAAGAAAATAGTTGTCAAAGGTAGGAAAGCAAAACTCAATTTTGCTATAAAATCAGCTGTTTTTCCCCTCTTATCTTTCAGGTTGCCTTCTTATGTAATTTTTTGTCTACCAGTGCCTTTTAATATTCTCGGAGGTATTCCAAGGAGGAGGAAAGTATCCCTACTTAATGGATCTTATGTTTAGATTCTTTAACTATGCAGGCTGTAATGTCAGCCTCAGCCCGCTTTTTTTTGTATGCATGCACGCGTGTAGGTTATCTAACTTTTGTTCCCTTTTATATTTTATTTATTTTTGTTCCATATCTCAAAAGTGAACAGATTCAAATTCCAAATGTGACTAAAAACTAACATTCAACAGGGTAGTTCAAACCCTCCCATACAGGTCACTTTTCCCAGTACCTCTTTCTTGCAAAGGTTGGGGCATCTCATGAAAGGAGGGATTCCATTGCCTCATTCAAAAAGACTGTATTACCATTCTCCGCAGCAACCTTTTTTTTTTCATGAGTAATAAAAATAGCATGAACTGCGTGTATTGTGGTGCTGTGAGCCACCATTATCCACCAAGACAGATGACTTGGACTCCTCCTTTCATGTAGGATCAGTTTGTGCTTCAGTGAACATTTAATATTTCCAGTAAAAACAGAATCCAGAAAAAATCAGAAGTACGTCAAGGACTACAGACTGATGACCCTCTCAGCTGCCCATAATATCACATATTGCCTAGATTTGTGTTTCACATTTTTGCTCTGTTCCTCAAAGTTTGTGGTTTTATAACATATCTTTGAGGATTGCAATCAGTAAATAATGACAGAAATTTGAGTTTCAGACTTGATAATACTCTAGAAAAATGTATGTCAATGCAAAACCTGTTGTTCTAGCAACTTTCTAAGTTTATAAAAGCAATTTTTAAAATGTCCCTATTTTTAGGCCTTTGTCTCCCATTTTTTTTACTTTTTTTTGTCTCTGATTCTTGAACTAAGAGGTTGAGATGTATACTGACTAGGGTATAGTTAGTTGTAGGTTAAGCCTAGACTCTTCAAGTATATGGTTCAGTTTTGAATCAGCCATCGTCATTCTGAAAATAGACCACTGGGATCAGGGTTATACCCTATTAAATGGACTGGTATTTAATGAGGTAAATAATTAAGCTTTGCAGACTGCCAAACTAGCCTGTATTTACTGCCATCCCAGTTAATGTAAAGAAGCAAACCGGACAGCTTCATTAGTGGTTTAAGGCTCTGAACTGTTAATAAGCTGCCTCCTGTAACCAGAGGTTTTATTCCTTCCTACCCTATTGCCTGCTGTGTGACTCTGAGTATGTTTTTTTTTTCTGTTAACAAGTGTGTAAAATAAAAACCTAGAACCATATATAGTGGCATTGACACTTTCCTGCTTCCTCATGTCAAGCTTAACTGTATTTATTTTTAAAACGGTAGTTATATTTGGCTTTGACAGACAGTGCTGCTGTCTAGTAAGCCAGCTTACACAAGTTCATTTTTGCTACTTCAGATGTCTGGTTATGTATATTCTCAGTGCAGTGGGAGTTCCCCTGTCCTGCAGTAATTGGAACTGCACTGTTTCTACTGGATAGATTTTCAGCTATTTTAATTTTGGAAATTGCCACTTCCAGCACAGCCAGTGCTCATTTTAGATTCTGTTAGCTGTGCTCGAATCACGTCCCTTATATCTGGTACCATTTAACTCCCAGTCCTGACATGGGATTGCTAAATTCCTCTTCAGTTACTGCACATAAAGTTTGGGTCTGAAGATGAGGTATCTTCACAAATCGTTCCTCTCATGGACATTCACCTTGGTACAGCCAACACCTTTTAGCATTTAGATTACCGTGCAGTCATGTTGTAGCGCTCCTACAGTATTTTGGAAATGCAAAGGCTGTCATATCTTCATTTTACATTTGAAATGGTGCTGCAGGAATGCCGTACAATGATGCTACAGAACTGCAGACACTTCCAGCACAGCTTCTGGATGTACCACAAGCCTGAAGGAATGCAAAACCTCCAGTGCACATCTCCCAGTCTTGCAACAGTAATGCAAAACTTTCAGAGGCTTGCATGTTTGTCAGTGTTACAAGAAGTACATAACTGTCATACAAACCTACGGACAATGTTTAGTTCCATCTCTTGAGCAACGTGTAGGCAGTCTTAGTTTTACTTAACGATTTAATTCATTCATTAATTTTTGGTAAGATGGCTAATAGACTGTATTAGTCCTTTTTCAAGTACAACTTGCAGATTTATAGCTATGTATGTGTGTAATTAAGTGTGTGTGTGTGTGTGTGTGTATATATATATATATATATATATATATATATATATGTATATATATATATGTATATATATATTTATATATATATATATATATATATATATATATATATATATATATATATATATATATATATATATATATATATATATGTATATATTTAATGTATATGTAATCAAGGTCTTTGGTGTGTGTGTGTGTGTGTCTGTGTGTGTGTGTGTGTATATATATATATATATATATATATATATATATATATATATATATATATATATATATATAGAGTATAAAATTGTGTGTGTGTGTGTGTGTGTATGTAAGATGCAGACATTTGTGCAGTCATGGAGACCTTGTTCAAAGCTGTGGAGAGCACCCTGCCATACCGGGTTACACCTCCTTCCACAAGTTCAGACCACAAGCTCTAGGTATGAAAACTAAAGGAGGCAGTGTATCAATATCAAAAGGCACCAACATCCTGGATCTTGTGCTTACTAATATGGGGGACTGCTGTAGCACCCCCATTGTGGGGTCTTCCCTGGTGAGATCTGACCACCTATCAGTCTCATTCAAAGTAACTGTCACACCTGACACCCCCCTCCCCACCAGCAGCAACTAGATTAAAACACTTTCCAAAGCAGACTATAACCTCTTACAGGATGGTACAGCTAGCTTTACTGCACCACCACCCTCAGATGGAACTGGCAACTATGCAGGGTACTACATCAGTGCTTTATACAAACACCTGCATAACTGCATTGACTTGGCTGTACTGGATAGGACCAAAACACGTTCCTCAAGGAAGAGCAAACTTGCCTGGTGGACAACTGCCATTAACAGGCTTTACAATAAGAGGAAGAAATTGCTGTCTTTGAATAACGGAGAGCGGGCCCTAAGCTGGAAACACTCCTTCCTCAGCTTAAACATCCAAATAAGACTTCTTGTGAAGTCCTTCAAAGCAAATTATGAATCCAAATTAGCTTTCTCAACTAAGGACAATTGTAAGGGGTTCTTTAGTTACATTCATAACCTAAAAAGAAAGGCCCAGATTTGCTGCAAACTGGTAGTTAATGATACCACATATACTGAACCTGTGGACATAAGCTAACATTTTAGCTGAACAGTTCTGTGAAAAGCTCACTCCCCTGTCTCTGCCACACGTACCCCATAACATCCCTACCACCTGTCCCTTACCTTGTATCTCTAAAGAGCAGGACTTATGTGCCCAGTACAAGGCCAAAAACACAGCTTCTGTGGGACCTGATAACATCCTTGGCTGCATCCTGTATGGGATCCAAAGAGAATTAGCAACACCACTGGGAACCCTTTTCAGTCATAGTCTGAGTACTGGCTTTGTCCCAGCTGAATGGAAAATGGCCACCATTGTTCCCTTGCACAAAGGTAGTGCTCCTATTGACCCCAAGAATTATAGACCTATTAGCCTGACTAGCTTTATCTGCAAAGCCATGGAGTGAATCTTCATGGACCTTGTCAACAAAGATATGGGTAATCACCAAACACTTGATTTTAATCAGTTTGTGTTTGTCAAAGGAAGATCGTGCTTGTTAAACATGTTAGACTTTTTTTGAGGCAGTCACCAAGGCCCTGGACAAGGGGAAAACTGCATACAGCCTACCTACACTTAGCCAAGGCTTTTGAGACTATAAACCACTCAGGTATCATTGACAAACTCACCCAGCTAGGTATCAACCCTTATATCGTTATGTGGGTCAACAACTGGCTCACTGATAGAACCCATACAGTCAAAATAGGGGCATGCACCTCCAACAGCAGACCTCTAGACAGTGGTGCTTCACAGGGATTAGTCCTGGGACCTCTAGTGTTCAGAATCTATTTCTCCAAAGTACAAGCAAAAACTGAAGGTCTGTGGCTGACTACTACAAACTGGGAGCAGTCATAAAATCTACAAATTATGTCAACATCCTACAAGAGGGTCTTAAGCAAACCAAATGATTTGTACCAAAGTTGTGGCCTTAA
Source organism: Protopterus annectens (assembly GCF_019279795.1). Classification (NCBI taxonomy): domain Eukaryota; kingdom Metazoa; phylum Chordata; order Ceratodontiformes; family Protopteridae; genus Protopterus; species Protopterus annectens. The sequence goes on from NC_056743.1 coordinate 276,179,743, forward strand.
ACTCAAAGCAAAAAAAGGATTGTCATCCATTTTGGTAAGGGTGATGTTCTGCTAACTACCACATCAATATCAACACCACCTAAGTAAGCACTCAGTGGTAAAAAGGAAAAGGGAAACCCAAATTTTTTGCCTTTGGGGTTTGGAAAAACCCCCTTTGGGCCCATTAAAAAGGCCCCCTTTTTACAATTAAGAGGGAAAAAAAAATTTGCCCGGGGTTCTTTTGAAAATTAAATTTGGAAAGAGCGGGGGCCCCAAAAAAAAAAAAAAAAAAAAAAAAAAAAAAAAAAAAAAAAAAAAAAGAAAAAAAAAAATAAAAAAAAAAAAAAAAAAAAAAAAAAAAAAAAAAGAAAAAAAAAAAAAAAAAAAAGGGGGGGGGGGGGGGGGGGGGGGGGGGGGGGGGGGGGGGGGGGAGGAGGGGGGGGGGGGGGGGGGTTTTTTGGTAAACACCCTTTTGGAAAATAAAATTTTCCCAAGCCCTTTAAAAGAAAATTTGGAACCCAAAAGTTTAAACAAGGAAAAATTTTAAGGGGGTTTTTTATTTTTTCCCAAAACCAAAAAAGAAACCCAATTTGTAAAACTTTAGTTTTTATCCCAACATAATAAACCTGTCTTAAGAAATTTTGCTAAACATTTGGAAAAAGTCATTCCCCAAGCTTCAAAATTTTTAAAAGCCTTTAAACCTTTGTATTCTTAAAAAAGCAGGACTTTTCCCGGGGTTCCCAAGGAAAACACCTTCATGGGACCTTTTCCCCTTTGGCGGGACCTTGGAGGGGGAAACAAAATTACCAAACCCCCTGGGTTTTTCCAGCATATTTAAAAAAGGTTTTAAATGGAAAAGGCCCCCTTTTTTGAAAAAAAGGAAATTCCTTTTTTTGAACCCAAAGGGAATTATAAAAAATTATTTTTTGTTTTTGGGAAAAAATATAATATATATTTAAAAAATAGGGGTTAAAAAACCAAACCCCAAAAAATTTTAATATTTGTGTTTGTAAAAATTTTTAAAATTTAATTTTTACAGTAAAGGCCCTACAAAAAAAATTTTAATAATATAATTAAATTTTAATATAAAAAAGGTATTACAAATAAGAAAGGTATAATTATATTATTAAAAGGGCCACTATAAAATAATAAAATAATCCCCTTAAAAAAATTTAAATTTTTTAAATTATTATTATTTAAATTTTTTTTCCCCAAAGCAATAAAAATAATTTTATATAAAATTAAATATAAATTAAAATTATTCAACACCACAAATTTAACAAAAAATATTTAAAAGTTGTGGTTAAATAAAAAAAAAAATTTATATTTTTAATATTTCTTTAATAATAATATAAAATTTAATAAATAGGGGTAAAAATAAATTATAAATTATTTATAATATTAAATTAAAATGGTTTGTATTATATTATAATAAATTTAAAAAATAATTATATTTTATTTTTATAAATAATATACAATTTTTGGTATTATTTAAATAAATTAATAAAACAATTTACAAGGAAAATTAATTATTTTTATTGTAAATAAATATTTATTTATTTTTATAAATATAATATCTTTTTAAAATTATTTTATTAAATTTTTGTATATAAATAAATATAT